>NC_072732.1:130228593-130528593 GCF_026930045.1 Uloborus diversus
TTAGGCGCAGCCACCGAGGATGGAGAGCGGAAGTTCGCAAGGGAACTTCGCATTAAAGAAAACCCATTTTTTTTTCCTTTTTTTCCCTAATATATACAGCGTGTTTTCTAAAAGATGGAAATAGCTTTAGTAGTTGTTTGTTCAGAATGCACATTTAAACAAATAACTCTCATCTGAAAATGCATGACTAAAAATTAAAAGCAATGCACTAGAATGCGCCGATGTTGGTTGTGTTATACGAGACAAAAACACCTCAAAGCATGATTAATTTACAAATGCAGGTTTAATTACAAATGGTTACATTTAGAGTTCAAACAGTGACCAGTACAATAGCTACTAGCGTGGTTCAACTGCAAAAAAAAAAAAAAAAAAGAAAAGAAAAAAGACTGGAGAACTTCCGAAAAACGCCATTCATATCGCTCACTTTTCCAATAGAAGCCAAAAGTGTTGAGACGAGAATTTTGTAGAATTTATGCATCTCTCATCCTTTATTTATCTTAAAAAAGCAATCGAGAGGTGAAAGATTTGGTGAGAGTCGTGGCCAAGTTGCAGTAGTACCTATCTCAATCCGTCTGACCTGAAATTGATCGTTGCGAGAAACCGCTTTCTCTGAACAACCCCTGAAACATCTCCATTTGCAGTTCCTTTCATGAAATATTTTCTCCCATTATCAGGGAAAAACATCATCTTCCAGTATACTGCCCCTACCACCACGATTGACAGTTGTCCAAACGGATCAGCGACTTAATATATTGATTGAGGCGAAATATCCTCTTCATCACATTTGTATGCGGTTAATGTCCTCGTTCTTCCGATAACTCGCAAGACAGTTTGAGTTGCTACACGATTCCGTGGGCCAAATTTCCGAACGCTCCAGCGTCTATGAATTCGTTATGAAAGTTACTTATTCGGATTTTTTGGACTATAAAAAGATTTTTCCGTTAGTTATGAAGCGCTGTATTTTTCAAATTGAACGGTTAATTGGTAGAAAAAGCATTAATTTACAAAACGTAACGAGACATTATAGAAATTTTTGCGAGTCACTGCAAATTAATTTTTTTAATTAAAAAAAGACTACTGCTACTGATTCTATAAATATATCATGAAGCAATAACTTAAAGAACGTTTTGCTGTATCAGGTGTTAATAAAAAAAAAAAAAAAAAAACTTGAATAAACTACCTATTTAACGATTTTTTTCTAATTTCCTCGATCGGTGTGGTTCACTAGTGAGGTTTGAACCGGTAATTTGCTGCTTGACGTTAAGTGGGTCTTTCTTGGAAAGTTCTGAGAAAGAGAATATCATTTAGGCTGCAGTTTGTTAATATTTTCTACTGTGATTCAAAAACATAATGTTACCAAAGCAAGAAGAAACTAGTTGATACACCTAAAGACGTTGTATGAAAAAAAAAAAAAAAAAACGAATGAAGCTGAAAAGCATTTATGACGTCATCAGGTTTTTTGTGTTATGTATAACGTTGAGGGATCCGTGCTAACTTAGATTTCAAGGTATATACGTGGATATTTAACAGTTGATAGCTTCGTGGAATTTTAAAGGAGATAAATTACGCAGTGTAGCACATTTTCAATATGGCGGCATATCAACGAGTCATTTTCCTACGTAAAATTAATTTACTTAATTACTACTGCAAAACTTAACGCTTAGAAGGTTTTTTTCTAAATTCCAAAGATTTTACCGAGACTCATTTTTCCTTATTAAACTCGCTCATGCAGATAGTATTTTTATATTGCAAATAACAACTGCAAGATAACAAAATAAAAACCGAAGACGTTCAACATAAAACAGCTGTTGTTTTCCATTTGGAAGAGTACATTTAATTATTATGTGTCACAGATACAAGATCAGTTTGTTTCCGTAAGAAATATTTTTCATTATTCTGCAATCTATTATCTTTTCAAAGCAAAATATAATTTGTAAGCACTCAACATAAGTACACGGTTTTAAACGAAACGACAATTATTATTTCCTCCTCAAAAGTTTCGAATTTCAAATTTTTCAGAAATAAAGAGAATTATTAGCTCGCAAGTTTAATAACATTCTGATGTTTTTTTTTTTTTCCTCTTAAGAACAGAAACTGTTTTGAGTTCGGGACAAAGCATGAAATTAAAAAAAGAAATATTTCAAGTATTTTCATTAAGTTCGTTGGAATCTTTAGCCACATACGTAGTTCATATTAACTCGTTTTATTACCATCCTATTATTCTAACGTAAAAGTCTTTGCTTTCCGTCAAATTTAAATATGTTTAATAACTACCAGAATAATAATACTTTGAACGATAAATATGCGATTGATAAAACAAACAGTTTTTTTTGTTTACTGAAACTCAAGATGTATGTTCGAGGCATACACAAAAATGAGAAAAATAGATTAAGGCAGAAGAGCCATTAAAGATACAACAAAGCATTTATTACAAAAGCGAGTTCCAGAAAAGATTTTTCTTTTTGAATGTAATTCGCAAACTTATTTTAGTAAAAATAAGAAACGTTTTTATGCCCTTGTGTGCTCTCTTTTCGCCATTGTAAAAGAAAAATAACTAAAACTACCTTTATTTCACTACTAAAATCTTTGAAGATTACCAAAAAGCTGTTCATCTTTAAATTTAAATACTTTTTTTCGTGAACTTCCGTTGCGTTATTAAAGAGAATAATTAACTACAACAATTAATGTCTTCAAAATGTCATCCGCTTCATACAATCTAAATTAAAAAAAAAATCCTTTACAAAGAAATCTTCCAAATTATGAATTTGGTTTTGTGACTGAAAGAAGCTCAGAGCCCATTAGTACCAGACCTACGTCATAGTGAAAAGGACCAAAGTTTTTCTGCGCAAGGACATTACAGTAAGTAAGAAAGGTTCTCAACTATTTAAGCTGGGTCACGCTGGCTTTGGCAGGAAACCAGTAGCAAAGGTGCGTAAATTGCTGCAAAACATTATTATTTTGCTGAAAAATATTATTATTATTATTTATTCCATGTCACGTGACCTGGTGGTCTCCACCTAACCATCTCCGACTTGGAGGACGTTCTAGAGAAGGGCATATATGCCTTTGAAACTAACATATTGTCACCTCAAAGCAATAGTAAGATATCTAATCCCAGAAATAACACTAAGATATCTTGCTGCTGCTCTGAGCGACGAAAGGCAAGTTTTCTGCTTCCAAGACATAAATCATGAGGATCCAGGATACCTCAAAAAAGGGGTTCCAAAATGGCCTCTAACGGGGGAATTAAGCTAAACATGGCAATTCTTTTCAAAAAGCTGATCCGTCGTTTTGAATCTTTTTTTTTTCTTATCGATCCAAGATCCTTAAGAATTGGATTTTGGAAGCTGAAAATTTGTTTAGGTGAGTTTCAATGGCATGTCCGTACCTCCATAAAGTTTCATTCAGATCCGAGATGGTCGGGTGGTGACGACGAGGTCACTTGACATGGAATGACTCAGTTTTTCACGCAACGCAACATTACCTAACTGATTTCTGCCAAAACCAGCGCGACACAGCCTAAATAATAGCGATTTTTTCTTACCTGTTGTGATGTCCTTACGCAGAAAAAAATTCGGCCTTTATACTATGACGTAGGTCAGACGCTCACTGGTCCTGACTCTACTATGACACTTGAAGAAAATAAAGTTAATTCTTTAAATGAAAAGTGAGTTCATTTTTTTGTAAGAACAGTTTATTCTTGTTGAAAATTAAGATGAAATGAACATTAGAAATATAATAAAATTTAGTTGCAGTGTTTAAACAAACGTGTGTTCTAAATATGATTGAAGAAAATTACGTAAATGAATTACCAAACAGACAAATTTTTTAAATTGGAAAAAAAAAAAAAAACCTGCACTCACAAAACAATGACACACAAACAATGACGCTTATACTTGTAAATAAATGATTAACTCACAGGAAATTTCATTTACTGAACTAAACTTAACTTATATATTTATTTTGAAATTGGTAATGTTTATAAGGAAAATAAAACCATGGTAAGGAAGTTGGAATAAGATATTACCTTTTTTCCCCTTCTGGAACTATTGCGGGTAGTTTAATATAAAATATTTTACCGTTTTGCATTTTTTAAAATAAATATACATCGGTTTTTAGTAAAACTGCTTTACAAATTACGCTACAGAATTTTGAGAAGTAACACTGAGCGAGCTTTACTACAGTATACACTTTTTTGTTATTTATGTAAATCAATACGCTGACATGAAATTTTTGATATAATCACTCTTTAGTTCTGCAGTGAATAAGGAAAACCCTATAGAAATAAATATACACGAGTGCTATTGATTTAAGCATATCTTCTTTAAAAACATCCTAACAATTCTACCTCAGATACTGATCAAAGTCTAATAGCCTAGAGTAAGTACAATCTTTATGAAATGTTACCTATTTCCACATTATCTTTTCAATAAGCCGCATATCCAGAAGTCAAGAAAAATGCATTTATTTATACGTAGGTATGCTTCTTCATTCTTCCGTAGTTCCTTAGAGAATTATTCAGCCGAGGGTTGATCATTCAAATATTTTCGGCCAGAATAATATTTTCTATGTAAACAGTTCTCCCGTTCCTCACACAGTTGCATTGCTTTGTTATAGGTTAGGAAGAAGATAATCGGCTTTGCATTGACCTTTTGATGTTTAGCGACTAATGCAAAAATAGCGGAAATCTTTGTCCGGCTTGGTTTATGGAATAGTTTATAAATAATATGTTGTTGTTAGAAAAAAAAAGTCAAATACTTCCAGCTTTTGACATGCAATTTTTGAATCTTATTTCTTCTTTTAAAATAGGGGCGTTTTCTTCAGTCAAAAGGGCAGTCGAGCCATTTTCTTTTAACCGATATACAAAAGCGGACTCCATTGAACTAATTTTAGTCACTGAATTTCATAGAATAAGAGAAAAAAAAATAATGTGGAGAACATACTTTCACTTTCTGAAATTTATTTTTTTGATAATTTTTTAAAAGTTCAAATTTTTTAAGCAAAATGCTTCATTGTGTGACATTACAAGTGAAGAAAGTCATCTTTGAATTGGAGCGCGTGGTTACCTTCTCTGCGAAGACATCGCTTTTTGGTGATTTTATATTGCGATCAGGTTTTAACAGAACGAGAATTGCTTGTTAAATATAATAGTCATTTGGCAAAGTTTGGCGATGTCCTGAATCTTTATTCTGGTAACTCGAACGACATTTTCACTTGTGACATCAACAGCGAAAATGAAAGCAGCGACTGAACGTCTTTTAAGATTATTTTTTTTTAAGCGAGAAAATAAGTCAAAATTCAGAAAAAAAAAGTTACTCACCATGTTTTAGACAATGCTCTTTCAGAAAAAAATATTTTTGATAAATAAGAAACTCTATTTTATTAGCTTCTTTAGCTGCTCATTTTCCCTGTTTGAATTCATACATGCGGACAAGATAGTGTTTAGCCCTCAACGCATTCACGGATTTTAAGCGCAAAAAGCTCTTTCTTTTGAGAAAATATGATTTTCTTTTAAAACCCCCGATAGCCAAATATGTTACGACATAGTTACAGTGATGTCACTGCAAGTTAAATGGTCAGAAGTCACAAACAAATAACCCTTACCCAAGTATGAATCCCCTATTAAAATAACACTTTGTACATCGATAAAACAATTAAAAATATTAAACTCAGTTTTTATTTAATCGGCAACATACGCCATAATGGGGTGAAGTTTAGCCCTAAGTATTGGATAATTGGGATATTAAAGGGTACAACATATTTTTTTTATCTTAAATTTTAATTGCAAAATTCAAACAATGACAGAAAATTAAAAAAATAATAATAACTAACTAAAGTTGACATGTTATAGTATTTTTCTGAAAATACTATTTATAGGGTATTAACTATCATTTGCAATATTACCTCGTTACGGTGAGTGACCCTGAAACTTGAATATATCGTAATAAAGTCATCTCATATATAAACGGAAAGCTCTATGTTTTAGCTTCAAAATATTTTTATAATTTTCATTGTACTATAATTAGGAGAGAAGTTACAGTCGTTTGCAAGAATATATTTCTCATTTATTCGCATATTTAGTTTTCTTATAGGCGTATATTTCAAACACTTTTCAAAACATAAATCTAAAAATCGGCAGGATTACTTATCCTCTCATATGTGTCCCGCATGCCAAATTTTATTGGAATCGGAAATGGTGAGATCAAGAAGGCGATTAATCTGACACGGAATTGTTTATAGGCAACTTCTCACGCGACGGAGTAAGATTGCGAGGGAAAGCTTTAACCTTTTTTAAAACGAGCTGATGTGTGCATCACATGACTTCCTTTTACTAAAATTTAATGTCATTTCCCCATTATTGGCAACTTTAATGCGATTCAAATGTTTACTCTCTATTTATCACCAACAATGGCCAAATTGAAACCAAACTTAAAATTAAAAAAAAAAAAAAAATCGCCAAATTTGTCGCCAAGTTGGCAACAAAACTTGGCGACCAAAAGACTGCCGATATATCACCAAGTGTCCGACAAATTATAACACCATTTGAGTTTACATCGAAATTAACAATGGTTTCCCCCCACAAAGAGGCAAAAGACCCCCTTAAGAACATCCGAATGCAACCAAAAGGGAAGGTACACAACTAGGCCCCACTAAGAGTCTACGAACCAAATTTCAACTTTCTAGGAGATACTGTTTTTGAATTATGCAAGATATATGCACACATACACACTTACGCACGTCGCGAGAAAATTCGTTGTAATTAACTCGCGGATAGTCAAAATGGATATTTCGGGTGTTTGTAGGTTCCTGAGCATATATCCACGTGTGGTTGAGTCGAAAAAAAAAAACTCAACATTCATTCGGGGGTGAGAAAAATGGAAATTAAGGCCGGTTTTTGAGTGAACATTTTTTCGCGAATACAATACTTCCTTTTTTGTAAAAGGAAGTAAAAATATAACAAGAGATAACATTTCAGAGGCACAAATTGCAGATTACTGCAAACACGTGTTTCTGCATTACAAGAAACGCGTTTTTCAACGCAAAAGAAATGAGCTTATGGATAAAAGGCTCATTTATTTTCATTCAAAACAGTGTTCCTTGTAGCGCCGAAACACTTGTCTGATATGATCTGCAGTTTGTGCTTCTGATGTTGTTATTTATTGTTTTACTATTTAGCACCAAGGTATTATTCAAACTATAAATAATATTTTCAGAAAAATCCTGAAACATGTCAACTTTAGTTTTAGTTTTTTTTCAACTTTCAACCATTTTTTGACTGTTTTGTAAATAAAATTTAAATGATAAAATCTATTGTACCCTCTGATACCCCAATTGTCCAACATTTAGGGGTACATTTTACCCCGGTAAAGGTGTATGTTGCCGATAATAAAATATTCAATATTTTAAAGTGTTCTATCGATGTGCAAAGTCTTATTCCAATTAGTGATTTTCTCTCAGGATGGATTACTTGTAAATGTCAAAACTGCCACTTCTCATAGAAGAGCTGTGTGGTGTGACAAGTTTTATGTGCTTTCACTGCAGCGTTACTATAGCAGTTAATTACCAACCAGTCCCCTTGTGACATTTTGATCACTGCAACTTCACCTAGTGGCATTGCAATGAACTGACGCACATAAGAACCTGGTTTATGACTTTGCTGTTATGATTTGTGACCATCTTACGAAGGAGACTCATACGTGACCATCATCCAACTTTCACGTACGGGTCACACTTCTGTACTTCAGAGGCAGACAAACAAAATTCTAAAGCTGGCGATTTTGAATTCGTTACAGCATTGTACGTAGAATCTTATTCCGCAGTAAGCCATAACAAAGTATCTCTTTTAAAAACAACACCATTAAAATTGTTTAGCAGTATAACAAGATCGTGAGTCTTATTCTTTGTATGCAACAGGCAAACATTTTTAATTTCTCCTATAAAGTATTGACAATGTGACTTTCTTAAGTCTGACTTTGAGGTGCAGAATAAGGCCACTAGAGAGCTTCTTATTCAGTGAATCATAAGAGAAAAGGGAATGAAATTCTGTTGATTGCAAGACAAGTGCAGGAATTTTCCCAAAATAAAGTTATGTGTACCACATATTTTGTTTTTGTTTTTTTACTTCCTTCTACAAAAAAAAAAAAGAAGTATTGTATTTGCGAAAAAAAATTTCGCTCAAAAATCGACCTTAATTTCCATTTTGCTCACCCCCGAATGAATGTTGAGTTTTTTTCGACCCGACCACACGTGCATATATAAAGAACGTATAGAAGCTCAAAATATCAATTTTGACGATTCCCGAGCTAATTACAACGAGTTTTCTCGTGACGTCTGTATATACGTATGTGCGTATGTATGTCGCATAACTCAAGAACCGTATGTCCTAGAAAGTTGAAATTTCGTACGTAGACTTCTAGTGGGGTCTAGTTGTGCATCTCCCCTTTTGGTTGCGATCGGATGTTTCTAAAAGGGTATTTTGCACCTTTCTGGAGGGAAATCATTGTTAATTTCGATGCAAACTCAAGCGGTGTTATAATTTTGAGGGCATTTGGCAATATATTTGTTTGGTCGTCAAGTTTTTCGGTCGTCAAGTTTTGACGCCAGTTTGCCGACAAATTTGGCAATTTAAAGAAAAAAAAATCTGGTTTCAATTTGGTCCCTGTTGGTGATATTCAGAGAGTTAACTATTGAATCACATTAAAATTAAAAATAATGGGGAAATAACATTAAATTGGTGTAATAGAAAGTCATGTGATGCGCACATCAGCTCGTTTTTCATAAGAAAAATAAAGCATTTTGTTCACGAATATTTGAGTACATTTATATTATTCAAATAAATACGTCGTTTTAAAACACAAAAAAGGGCCGAAAGCTTACTAAATCAACGCATATGACATGAAATGCATTAAAAAAACCCGCACCGTTTAAAATATTCTCAAGTAGAAATCTCCTGATCGTAAGCTTTAAAATAAATGCAAAGAAATTCAACCTGAAAATCGCTTGAAAAGAAACTTAGAAGTTTAAGGAAGGTAGAAGTTTTATTTGAAGAAAGATAGTTTACAGTCGATGAGTTTTCAATCGTAGGAATAAAGAACAGATTTCATATCAGTAGAAAGAAAAAAAGGTCTTTAAAATGGAAATTGCTTCTGAAAACTAGAACGTGGGTAGTATAAAGTGTTCGTGTTGAGTATACAGGTAACACGCTTCTATCGGGCACATACGACGCATTCTCGATCGTTTATTTGGTTCCAAACATTAGCATAATTTCGTTACCTAGAGAATTCCGATAGTGTTTTAGCCGCAAGTGTCCTGAATCGTTCTGCATTCGTTTCAGGCCTCGAAAAATAAATAAGGCGTTTTCTCTACGGGATAAATGAAAGACTTAGTTTTAAAATGATGAAAAACATATGCTATAAATATCTTTACAACTCCGAATTTTTTTAAAACATGCCAGATTTATTTCCAAATTAATTAATTTCTCTGAGTTTCCATGTTTAACGAGAATATGATACAAAAAAATCGATTCTCATTTTTAAAAAATTACTGAAGTTGTTAAATTACTCTTATATTAATATATAGCTAGTAGTGTTTTTTTTTTTTTTTTTGCACAGTATTTTATATCAATTAAAAGTATTTCTTACATAAGCTGATATTAATTATTAATAACATGGGGAGTTCGAATTTTCATAACTAAAATATCGCAAACAATTGCTCTTAAAACTAAATCATAAATGTGTAATTTGACACCTTGAAGCAGCAAAAAACCGGCTTCAAACTTTCTTTCATTTGCACAAGAATGCCAATGCAACGGATATGTTCCTCCGAAAATTGCATTGTTATTGAAATATGTTAAACGTATGATTGTGATATTGCGCTTTAATTTTTTCATTTAAGTTTGAAATGTGTGTTAAATGCCGAAACTGATTAAAAAAAAATCTGAAAAAGAAAGAACCCTACTAGGATTCTACGTACCAAATTTCAACTTTCTAGGACATACCGTTCTTGTGAGTTATGCGACATACATTCGCATATCCGTACATACATACATACTTACGTACAAACGTCACTAGAAAAGTCGTTGTAATTAACTCGGGGAATGTCAAAATGGATATTTCGAGTGTGTATACGTTCTTAGGCACTTTTCCGTGTGGTCGAGTTGAAAAAAAAAAACTCAACATGAACTCGGGGGTGAACAAATTGGAAATTAAGGCCGAATTTTGAGTGAAATTTTTTTATGTACTTCCTTTTTTGTAAAAGTAAGTAAAAAAGACTTAAAAACTTTTATTTAGTAAAATTAAAAATGACTACAATTTCACTGGATTATAATAAATAATCTTGATAATTTTCAATATAAAAAAACATCTCTTGTCAAAAGCAAAAATTTAAGTCTTAAGAAACGTCTTTCAACCACTGCAGATTATTCGTGCCTATTTGAAGAAAACTGACAATTCTTCAGTTTCAAAATGCGCTGTTCCTTCTGAAAATATAAGACCGATTTCTCTCAGCATTTGGAAATCACAGTTTTTCCCCAAAACTGTTTGACTTGACTCTGTCAAACTTATGAGATTTTTTTTAAAAAAGAGATTTACAATATAAAGAACAAAAATGTTAGAAAAGTTCAAATATTTCATTAAAAAAAAAACATTATAAAAAGAAGCATAAAATGTAAAATGAATGTAATCAGGCAAATGGAGTTAAAAACAAATACTTCATTCATACTACAAATGGGAGAGACATATTTTTTTATGAAGAAAATGTTTAAAATGCCCCGAACAAAACAAGTTAATAAATTTTACGGTGGAACATTGGAAGATAAATTTTAATTAAATCAAATACACTTTGAATTTCACTTTTTGAGGTCACCACAAAATGAATCACCAGCCGTTCAGATTTGGCAAGTAGGCTGCTATTTGGAGACCTCTGAACTATTATGTAAGAGAACTCAGTCAAATTAAACAAATTATTAATCTTTGGTATCATGTGTTCATGACAGTAAGTGTTGATTAGAGAATCATTTGCTTTTGATACAAAAAGTTACTAATTAGAAGTTCCGATAACGAGAGTAGACATATTGCCTGAATGTTTTTGCGTATTAGTTCTCTTAAGTCAAAATTTAAAATGCATATATTGTCAAGAAAGTAAGTTTTCACCCAATTTTGTCCATTAAGACTTTGTCCGCTCTTTATAAACATATTTGTTACTGTCAAAAATTAGAATTTCTGTCGTTCCTATTATCTTCATCTGTTTTTCTGAATGCAGAAATATGTATACTCTTAATTAAAAAGTGTTTTTGAGCACTTTTCAGAAGTAAAATTGTAATTATTTTCTTCTTCTTTTTTTGAGTTCGTTTTTTAAACCGTGTGAATCTTTGAATGTGATTTTGCATGAAGAAATGTTACTAAAATATTTTAAAGATTTGACAATATTGTGATTATTTAAAAGTATTATACAGGGTGTGATTGAAAAGTAACCGAACTTTTGCGGGAAAAACAGTTTTTATTGAACTTTTTGACAAATGCACTTAATATTCTTCGAAATACATCCCCTGGGCTTCCCCGCGGTAGTGGTCCTTCCACTTTCAAAACATTTTTAAAAGCGTCTTCCGGGATGGCATTTAGATTGTTGGTTACTTTTTTAATGTCCGCTATCGTATGTAAACGCCTTCTCTTCAGGTTCCTTTTGATGAGCAGGAACAAAAAGAAGTCCGGGGGAGATATGTCTGGGTTGTATCGGGGTTGGGGAAGCACTGCGATGCCACGCTTGGTCAACACTTTGGGAACCAGTTTCGCGCACACCTTGCGCAGGCTCAATTCTCTCGGATGCTTGCCCGAAGGTCGATGTTTAAGAATTCACGAACTCTGTTGACTTTTTCGTCAGTTTTTGACGTTGAAGGTCTCCCCGCGCGTTGTTCGTCTTGGGCGTCCTCCCGGCCGTCTTTGAACGCATTGTGCCACTAATAAATTTGTGTCCGCGACAGAACATTTCCGAAGGCTTCCTTAAGCGCGTCCTGAGCCTGGGTATAGGTCTCTTTTATTTCAACGCAAAACTTATTTGCGTAACACTGATTAATTGTTCTTTGCATTTTTGTCACTACTCGGAAAACGTAACCGACTGCAAAAACCACCTTCGCGCGTAGGGTGATATTTACTCAACCGCTCCTCGCAGCGCACTAACTCGTGTTGGCCCTGCAAGAACAAAATCAGACGCACATTTCCCGCCAACATGTATTCTTTTTTTACGCCTGGAAATCACGCGGGGGCAAAAGTTCGGTTACTTTTCAATCGAAGACGAATAAAATTACAATCGCATCCTGTATAAGTCTTTTACATATCAATGTCGATCTAGTGCCCTAGTCCTGGCATAAGGGCAGTACTTTATTGCTTATTAACAACTAACTCGCAGCCTACTGGAGTAGGCTGTTATTACAGAGCAATAATATATATATTTTTTTAATTTGGAAACATAAGCACTATAACCGAGTAGAAAGTGCTCAAAATGTTAACAACAAACACAGTGCATCTATTCATTAGAATCAAGTAAAAGCAAAAACCATTGGTTGAAATATTTTTCTTTCCAGTAGAAAGTCAAGATATTGTTTACTAAAATGTCATGAATAACTTTCTTACATTTTCAACTTTCCATTGAAATATCAAATTTCCATTGATATTAGCAAGCAGTAAGCACTATTATATTAATGAGTGAAAAATACTTTTAATCTTGTATATTACAGAAGCAAATTTTCATGTCGCATAGTAACGCTTTGTTTATTTTTTGACTAAACGAAAATTGAATAACTGTAACAAAAAACTGAGATCATTTTCTAAGAACATATCGTATTCTTTTAAGCTGAGGCATTTGATAATATTAAATAAGAGCCAGTCATTTCCTAGCTGTTTTACGTCATACATTTCAGTACAAAGAAGCTAAGAAGCTTTTTTTTTTTCAGATATAATGGGATTAGCCAGGCACTTCGAATATTATTTTCCCTTCCCATAAATTTTAACAGCGCAAATGAAATTTTTGAAAAGATTACCGTAATAACATTTTTAAAATGTTAATAAAACGAGAGCATAGCACTTCAATAGCGTTGTCTCAGTAAAAGGAGGATAAGTTTTATCATGAATCAAACTAATTCCTCGTCTACGCTTGATGAGCAAATTTAATAGTAAAATAATTTAAGTTCTTTCACTCTGACAAAAGTACAAATGAATGATTTAAATATCTATTTGCAGTTATTTATACTTAAACACTAAATATCTATTCTGTACTAACATTTTTGAATCTTTATTTAAATGTTGGGATAGTTTAATCATCTTTACTAATAATAAAGCTGAATGTCTCTCTGTCCGGAGGATGTCTGTAGGATGTCTGTGACGCGCATAGCGCCTAAACCGTTCGGCCGATTTTCATGAAATTTGGCACGAAGTTAGTATGTAGCATGGGGGTGTGCACCTCGAAGCGATTTTTCGAAAATTCGATTTTGTTCTTTTTCTATTCCAATTTTATGAAAAAAAATATCATAAGATGGACGAATAAATTACGAAATTATCATAACGTGGAACCGTAACATGGGCACAAGCCAATTGACGAGATACGAAATTATCATAACGTGGAACCGTAACGTGGGCACAAGTCAATTGGCGAGAAAATTCACTACACATCATTTGTAAATATACAGGCGAACCAAAAGACCTTTTAATTTGCTATTACGGGCGAAGCCGTGCGGGTACCACTAGTTCTAAAATAAAAGCACAAAACAATGTCTTACGCTTTTCAGCTAAAGGAGACAACTTAATGCAAAGTTGTATTTATTCGCATAAACAGACATAGTGCTAGGTTTTATTTTTCCAGAAATGAAAATAATCCTTGACATCTTTACAGTCGTAAAACTTATGCTGAAGAAATGAAGTAGACGAACAATAAAGACCATAAAAGCAATCATTTGATAAGAAAAATAGTTTTCCGATGATGAAATGGGAAACGGCAGGCAAGAAGGGATGCGAATTATATTTAACCTTTAAGAGTGTTTGGCAATTTGCATCAGTAAAATAACAAAACAATAAAAAGTAACTTGTTATTCCCAATAACTTTCCCCCCCCCCACACACACATTCTCCATAATGCTAAATTTGAATTTAAAATATAAAGCATGAAAATGCATTTCATTAAACTTTACAGGTATATTTCAAAATTTCAAAACATGACATACGTTTGAACGGCCGCCAAAAATATTTTTGACCATTAATAACTTCGTTTACAATGACTCATAAAAAGATTTTATAAAAGATCGGAAAAAACCCCCTATAAAAATGAAGAGAAACAAAAGAGAAAAATAAATCCTTTTCCTCAGGATGAGTTTTAGCGCTTTGTATAAAGTATATTTTAAAACATTACTTGTGGATTTAATAAACTTAATTAATGACTTATCAAAACCGTGTTTATTTTATTTGTAAAAGTTAACGCTTGAAGTATTAAAAACAGATGAGCTGTCAATCTATTTTAAATTGAACTAAAATTAATTTAAAAATTATGGAATTGCATTTTGTGTAAGACCCGTCAAAGGACTTACTAAACCTTAACTTTACATAAAAATATTTCACTTACTTTTGTTCTGGTCGTAAAAAGTTTAGTAAGTCTTTAAATCCACTAGTTGAAGTTCGTTCATCCAAATTAGTTCATCTCTTGAGAAAAAAGTATGAAGTGATCGTAAACATTCTAAAGGCAGTGAATCCTAAAGAAATTCTACGGAATGCAAATGTTTGTAATAAAACTCGACGATTTTATGAATTGACAGTAAAATTTAATCACACAGTCTAAGATCATAAAGCGCAAAAAGTAAATGAAGCATGAAAAAGAGCCAGGGTAATGTTTGTTTATTTTTTTAAAAACACGAATATTTTGAGAATGAGCCGAACGATGATCGTATAAGATATTTTAATTAAAATATATGATCGAAGTTACGGTGGATCATTGATTGAAGCCTTCTTTATTTATTTATAACCTTTCTCTAACATATTTTGGTACTTGGTCTACAAAGAAGATTATTTTTAAAGAGTTTCATTTTCAATATACATTCAAGAAGTAAGAAAAAAAAAATCGAGATCAAACATCTATCAACAAAATATTTTTATACTTAAAACGTTGCTGTAATGTTTTATATTACTTTCTAAATTCTAAAATGTTCGTGATTTTGTAAAATTTATCTGATATAAAAGTATTATGTATTTTCATTTGCAAGAAAGAATGACATCTTGAAATTCATGATGCATTACGATATACTTTCACAATAAGTGTTTGCTATTCCATTGTATTTCTATCATATTAAAATCTGACCTTATATATGTATGTATATATCCATGCATACCTAAAACTCGTTTCTGTTTAGAAATTGGGAAAGTGACGTCGTCGACCAATTGTGTCTGAAGCACTACATCGAAAACCTACTTTCTCAACAGTTCTTTCAGACCTACCTTCAGACACTTAACACTTTCTCCGTAGCTCTTCATTTATATTTTCT
Organism: Uloborus diversus; assembly: GCF_026930045.1. NCBI lineage: Eukaryota > Metazoa > Arthropoda > Arachnida > Araneae > Uloboridae > Uloborus > Uloborus diversus. The sequence continues at coordinate 130,244,110 of NC_072732.1, forward strand.
TTTTCAGATGACCATCAAGTAAGCAATCAGAAAACAAAGAAAGAGGTTTCTTTCATACCTCATTTTAAGACCTTAGTTTACTACAAGAAGTAAACTATTTATTTTTTACCGTGCTTAAATTTTTGGTTCATTTACACTGGTTGGTACGAAAACTATTGTAAAAGTGGATACGATTTTCTGTAAGGGTTTCAACATCGTAGAATATTTAGGGAGTCTGTGAGTCACGTGGAGTCTATCACTGGAATTTAATTATTATTATTGCAACATAGCCATCTAGCCAAGCTCCTTTCAACTGGAGAACTATTTGCGAGGGAGATAGTTAGAAAACATGCTCCAAGCGTGTTGTTGAAGGTTTTGAACAGAGAACATACGTTTTTTTTACCAATTATATCAGTTTGTTTTGTATTTTTAGGGCATCATTTTTATCTCTTAATGTGTACGTTCAACTATTTGTTATCTTAAACTCTTCCCCCCGTCATTTTATTTGACGAGTTGGGTAAGGGGACGAAAAACACTTTTAGCTTTTGATGGTATATTTTTTTATTTTTTGAAATGAAATAACTAGACTTTCAGTTTTTTTTTATTGAACTTAACAATTTAGTGAAATCGGGTACATAAGTTTCAAAACAACAATTCACATTCTAAATCGAGAAAATCATTTTGAAGCTTAATATTGTCACCTTACCCCACTTTCTTCAACATGAACTCGCCTATTTCTCCTTCACACTTCGGCCTCTCTTGAAAAAGTTGAAACATTAAACTTATATGTTTTGTTGTTCTTGAGGTGTGGGATACAGTTATAAACCTGGGGCCATATCCTTCTCAAAAATTATATATATATATATATATATATATATATATATATATATATATATGTGTGTGTGTGTGTGTGTTTTTGGTTGTGCACGCAACAAAGAAACAGTAACACTTACTAAGATACTTAAATGCATCCCTAGTGCAATTTAAATTACAAAAGACGTTATTTTCTCCCTAACTTAACGCACAGTGTGGCATAGTGGGCAAAAATCCACCGAACTCGCGGGTTTTGAGCTAGAATCTTCTATTATGGCTCAAAATGCGGCAAAATTCTTCGACTATATCGTAGTGGTGCTACAATTTTGAATTTCGTAACCCTCTAAGCCCCGCAGAGCTCAGAATGGACCCAAGTCGCGATTTTGAAAACTAAAAAGTATGACCATATTTTTTCCCTGATATATGGCTCAAAGTTTAGTACAGATCGAGGAATCGGATAATAAAACAACTTTTGATCGTTGCCGTGTGTTTAGAAATGCTTTTTTCCATCGTATAAGTCATTAAAAACATGATTTTTCAGGTTTTTCCGTTGAAAAAATCGATTTTAACGGTCTTCACAAATTTCCCGCGCAAGAACAACTATATACTTTAATTCTAAACTACTACTTTTCAATCATTTTTCAAAGTTCAAAAGGTAAAATCCTCCCTACAACACCGAAAATCGCTCAAAGTCCGAATTTCAGCTCGAGATCCTGCCATTGTCAATGTGCAATAGCGACAAACAGCTTATTTTGCATGTATACATTATGTGTATGCATTTTGAGAATAAATCGTCTGGGTTTAAGTAAAGACCTTTACATTTAGAATTTCAATCGGAATTTGAATTTCAAAAACACATGTTAAAATTTTTATGTTTTAAACTAAACAATTTATGCTCAGATGAACCTTTTTAACCTCAATGTTGTTCCTAACAACATCATTAATAGGTTATAATACATCTGAATTTAAGGTATGACTGAAAGGATAAATGAAATTATGATTTTACTTCACTTTATTTAATTTAAAAAACGAATATTTACAAACATATGTCCATTAGCTTTCACTTTAGAAGTATAAAAAACAGTAAAGACATGTTATTTTAACTTTATAATAAAGTTTGATTGAATTTATATTAAAGTTTTTGTTATTTTGTTGGTCTAACACGCAGATACTAATTTTAAAAAATGTAATTTACATAATTTGTATAAATACTTATTTATGTAACAGAGGACAAAGCTTTTAATTTTGTATACTTATGCGAAAGAGTAAACATACCTGTTACAATTCTAATATTACGATTAATCCAAGGAAACAGACAAACATACCAATTTTGCGTTTACACATTTGCTCAACTGTTACTTTAACACATTAAATTTTCTTAAAAACATCAAAAGCATTCGGAAATTCTAAATGTATAGGTCTTTATTCGAACGCAGACGATTTATTCTCAAAATGTATTGCACGTGAATGTATACATATAAAATAAACTGTTTGCCACTACTGCACAGTTGTATTCTCGTGGACAATGACAGTATCTCAAGCTGAATTTCGGATTTTGAGCAATGTTCGGTGTTTTAGGGAGGTTTTTAACTTTTGAACTTTGGAAAATGACAGAAAAGTTGTAGTTTACAATTAAAATATACATTTGTTCTTGCGCGAAAGATGTGTGAAGATCGTTAAAACCCATTTTTTCACCTAAAAAACCTGAAAAATCATGTTTTTAATGGCTTATACCGTGGAGAAAAAAGCATTTCTAAACACGCGGAGGCAATCAAAAGTTCTGTTTTATCATCCAATTCCTCGATTTGTACTAAACATTAAGTCACATTTCCACAAATTCAAACCTCTAGTGCACAAATTACAATATACATGTGCATTGTAAACAAAATACAATTTTGTCGTACATTTATCAAACGTCGTTAAGTTCACATCGCTATAACCTTTTCCTTCGTGTAAATTGATCTCTAATTTCTCTGCATTTAATAAATCCTGGATGTATTGTATGAAAATTGTTCAGTGTAACTCGTATCTACTCACATTCTTTATCTCTTCATTTTCTCAAAATTAAATTTATACCATGATATTTTATGCGAAGGTTTCAGAGTATGTATTCGATAATGATTAACGTTGTATTCATACAAAAGTATGCAATTTATTTTTGATATGAGTTTTTTAATAACTTGTATTTGACATTTTTAAAAACTGTAATAGTAAACAAATATCTGTCTTATTCGCATTTTTAAGAGACAATCCTAACTTGAATGAAATTTTTGGGATTAATTCCTTCAATCCTCATTATATACACTCTACATTGAATGAAACTAAATTCGACATTTCAGAACCGTAGTCTTTTTTCCAAAAAATAATTTTATAAGCAAACAACTGAAAGGGCTCTTAAAATGCTTGACACAAAGTACTTCTAGAGTTAAACGGAAAGCATTGAATCAAGCTATTACTCAAAATTAAGAAGAGCTCCTGAGCGTTTAAACTTTTGCAATTAAGTAAATTTGCTGCTTTCTTTCCTTCTCTTCGTTTCACAGAGAAGTTATTTTCTTTTTAAAAACAAAGTATCATTTGTTTACCCCTAAGTCTTCGAATAAACTACTACGCTTAATAATGATTGAAATTTAAGTAGTTTTTCAATTAGTTTGAAAGGAGGCGAAGGAAAACGTAAACGCAGGAAATGGAATTAAATGTGATGTGAAAACGTAAGCATGATATTAATGTAAAATTGTAAATAAGATAGAGAGACGTGAAATTTATTAAATTAACACTTTCTTAAATGGTTGGATGAAATTTGTATAATAAATGTTGAAGAGCGTTTCTCAACTTTCCAGCATTCGCGACCCAGTTTATAAACTTAATTCTAATTTCTCTTTCCCATAAAATAAAACAACAACAAAAATAATAATTCATTTAAATATTTTGACGCTACAGCTACACTTCTACTTTAACTAAACATATGAACTAAAACGTATAGATCTTTATAAAAAAATATAAGGTCGAGTAAACAACCAGTTAAACCAGGATTTATGCAAAATTGTCGAAAGTGAAAGCAAATAATCTCAAAGCATGCAAATGATTTTTAAATTAATTATGATGGTTAAGTTTGATGACTGTAATACTAGTTTTTAGTTATTAATCGAACTAACTGGTACATTACGTATTAATCTTCTCTGCTGGTGAGAAAATGTATAAGATTTGTTGTTGAGAAATACGAAAATTTTCTGTGGCCTCTGTAAACAAGAAGTATTTAAGCAATGTAACAATTCTTTTAAGATTACTTTAATCGTTATCTGTGCTATTAGCAATGATGTCAGAGTAGAAGCGACAGTCTGATGTAGAACGCGGGAAAATCTTTGTTACGAAAGCTAGTGGTGCAGCAATTGACAGGTTTTTGGTAGGTCTTAAATGGTACAGTGGTGGTAAAAAAAATTACATCACCCGCGTCGCAAAGGAGAGGAATATCATCCCGACTGCATTCAACACACAGTCAAGCATCCCGTGTCCCAGATGATTTGGGGATGTATTTCTGATCAAGGAGTTGGTAGGCTTCACTTTGTGCAAAGAACAGTAAAAGCTCAGGTGCATATCGGCATTTTGGAGGAGAAATTGCTTCCTACTATCCGGGATCACTTTACTTCAGTTGCAAACGTCATTTTCCAGGATGATTCTGCTCCGTGCCATAAGGCAAAACTATTAATTTAAAAACCTTTATCCTGCCATTAGACTTAAATTAACATAGGGTTAAGTATTTTTTTTTCTCCAAACTCACACGCAGGTTCAGAAATAGAAAAATGAGCATGGTGTCAGCAGTTTGCCTTGGCCCGGAAACAGCTCCGATCTACGTAAACACTTATCGGATTCCTGCTTTTAAATGTTTATTTCATAAGTTTTGCAGAATTTTACATACATTCATCGTTAATCTGTCGACCAAAACTTCTCACATAATCCCATTATATGAAAATGCGAGGGTGATGCATTTTTTTTTTACCAGCACTGTAGTATACAATTTTTCTGAATATTCTTCCCTGCGTGACAAATGACAGGCTTTCTGAAAACATGGAGGCTTTATTGGAAATTAGTTTCCGGAATAATATTTTTCTCAATTTTGTTAAAACCATGTGCTCCCCAAACTTTTTTGAGTAGTGTACTAGTCGGGTTAAAAAAATACTGGCATGATATTGAAAGCGGAACATTACTTTTCCAAGTGGCAGAATGGTGGGGCATCATTAATAGAAATTATACTGCAGTTTTAAACCGAAATGCAAATAAAAAAAAATCTATATTACTTCTTTCACATCATTGCTGTAGTATAACTAGACGAACAAGTTTGTAGCTGCTACTCCTGGCCATCACTGAGTGCGAATCTTCATGTGAACGGGCAAAAGCGTGGCCCTGTAGGTGCAACGCTGTCTACGTCCTAACAAGCTACGGCAAAACAGTTTTACGTGCGTGCGCTCAGTCACACGCATGCGCTTTTCAAACTCTTGCACGTCTATCTAGAAGGCCTCGGTTGCCCATGGAATCTGATTCTTGTTGTTTATCTAGTTCTAGTTAATACTGTATCTATGTTCCACATACTGCATGTTGAGTAAAACTTAATTATTGAGGTATGAATTGGGGATAAATCTGTGTTTGTATATTACAGAACCATAAGGAATCACTTTATATCTGCGTGCAAATGACACGGTATGCTGAAATACGGTATTTTTTACATTATTAAATGTACTGATGTACTCTTTAAAACAGGTGCATGTTTTCTTTCATCGTGCGTGCCTTAATGATTGCTTTAATACTTACTACTTTAAAATACGGGTTCAACCAGTGAACGTAAGTGAATTATTGTTAATATTTAACTGTTAGGCAGTTATAATTGCTAGATCACGAGAAGGTGATTGTGAAAACTTCGTCCGAAAAATTCTTTTATAATAACTAGATTTTATTCTAAAATTACTTCAGACGGGATTATAAGTAATGGAAGCTATATTATTCTATTAAGCTTTACTACAGCGAAATCTTTTTTTTTCTTTTTTATTACTGATTTTTATTTTTGACTAAGATATAAACTATTTTTCCGAATGAAACATATTTAACGATAAATATACTTTAAGTTAAGTTTGCTGAAGAAATTCGTTTACAGATTTTTTTTTTGTTTCATCTAGTTAAAAAAGGATAGCAAAGTTCTTAGAGCAGATTGTGAGAAATGCATAGGATAAGTATTACTCAATTACTAAATGGATTAGATTTAGGTATTACATTTATTTTCCGGAACCAAAAGTACTGCTTAAAATTTCATGAGCTTCCCCGCATATGAGGCAGATATAAATCCTATTTACATTTTAGATAAGAGGTTTTTCTTCCATTTGGAGATCATGCTTAGAAATGCCAATACACAATTTAAACTACATGAAGGATTATGAGATGCATCATTATTTCAAGAAACGGCGAATCGTCTGAAATGCAATGTTTATGCGTTCTTCAATGCATCGTTTATTGTTTTTTTAAAGACTTGTAGTTTCAAAGATTGTACTTTCATGATTTATGGGAGAAAAAAGGGTTGGTTCAAAATGTTTTGTAAAAGTTACATTTTCCGCTCATTTTGGATATAATGTTTTCTCAATGTTTTACGGTTTTCTGTTGGAACATACTTGTCGATGCGCAATAAAGAAATGGAGTTCAGAGGTAATGTTAAAAATATCTTTTAGTTTGTTTTAATAGTTTACTGAGTGTAATATGGTGAAGAAATAATATCCTTTTCACATTAAGAGAATTTAAAAAAAAAATGTATTACATTGCGAGGTTTTCTTTCGATTTAAACATAGGTTTACTAGGTGTCGGTATTTCAAGCCCTAGTATGGATTATAAAAAAATATTGAATTTGAAGACGATAATACCTCCTCCCCCCCCCTTCCGAAAAATCGGCAAAATTCGGCAAGCACTAGGGTAAGCTCCATAAAAAGAGCTAAGAGCAGCCAAACACCTGTGTGTTAACTTCCCAAATTCCTGGATATTTTCCATATTTAAAATTACTCTCGTGAAATTTTGTAGCACAATGTTAAATATATGCAAGACTTAATACATGACTTAATATTGCTCACGGTCATGTCAAAATGTTATAATTTCCCAGATGCGGCCAGACGAATGTCTCCTGCACAGTCGAGAACTGTCTAGAGAAAAGAACTAATAAACTTGGACCAATAGGACGAATAAGTTAAGTATTATGCACTGGTATTTATTTAACAGTAACAGAGCGAAGCCGAAATGTATTATGTCGAAAACAATACGGCTTAGAAAATATTTTCAGACAGGTTTTCTGACTTAGTCACAGCTAAAGGTGCGAAGCAGTGAGGGTATAATTGCTGAAAATAATTTTCTCTGTGAAGACGAATAAGATAGTGTGGCTAGATTTCATCCGTTTAAATAACAAGGATCCAATTATTATAGCTTACGAAATTACTAATGTAAATTAAAAAACTAGTACGTTGTGGCCATCATGAAACTTTCTTCGACATCTTTCTTATGAATTCTGATCCCTCCCTATGCTTGACGAGGAAGCAATATTCACAACAAAAACAAAGTTACACACGCAAATTATACACGTCTGAATTATCACAACAGCAAAGCAAAGAGTGAACATTGAAAGTTATTTTAAAAGCCTTGCTTAAATTAATTACATATTTCATTTGTTAACAAACAAAAGATGGCAACAGTGAAAAATATTAAATCATTGAGATAATATTTCCGATCATTTCCATACAATTAAAATCACAAGAATTACGTCGACGACAGTCTATTTCGATTTATCTTTCTTATTGTTGCATTAATTCGCAAAAAAAAAAAACCTTGAATTCTGAAGTTATGGATTCAAATTATGTTTTTCGTAATCACAAGTTGCGACAGGACACTGGTCATTGGGGGCTATTGTTTCCAGAAACGGTTCCTGTCCCTCCAAGCCTGCCTCTCCTCCTAGGGGGTTACGTGTGTATGAGCGTGTGTGTGTATGACCGTGTGTGTGTATATGAGCGTGCGTGTGTATATGAGCGTGTGTGTGTATATGAGCGTGTGTATGAGCGTGTGTGTGTATGAGCGTGTGTGTGTATGAGCGTGTGTGTGTGTATGAGCGTGTGTGCGTGTATGAGCGTGTGTGTGTATGAGCGTGTGTGTGTATGAGCGTGTGTGTGTATGAGCGTGTGTGTGTATGAGCGTGTATGAGCGTGTGTGTGTATGTGTGTGTATGAGCGTGTGTGGGTGTATAAGCGTGTGTGTGTGTATGAGCGTGTGTGTGTGTGTATAAGCGTGTGTGTGTGTGTATAAGCGTGTGTGTGTGTGTGTATAAGCGTGTGTGTGTGTGTGTATAAGCGTGTGTGTGTGTGTGTATAAGCGTGTGTGTGTATGAGCGTGTGTGTGTGTGTATGAGCGTGCGTATGTGCAGGAGGTGGACGCCACCGACCAGGAGAAACGGATTCCAGGAGGCCGGCTGCAGAGGATGGTGGTTGGTGGTGCTGCGGAGGCCCCTGGTCCAAGCTGAAAAAGGCACGAACATCAAAGACTGTCAAATGAGAACAGTAAGCACTCGTGATTGCTCAAAAAAGAAAAAATGAATTCTGAAGTTTTGAATTCAAATTATGCTTTTCGCAATCACGAGTTGCGACAGGACCCTGCTCAGTGTGGTCGAAATGGACTCAGCACGCCTCAAAACGTTTGAATCCGTCAAAATTCGAAAATTTGCACGAAACTAGTACTTTTTTCTATATATTAGATAGATATGAAAATAATAACATTCTATACAAGACTAAAATACAGGGCGGTTATAAAATAACGTGAGGCGTTTAGAGCAAAAGTGCGAAGTAATAGCCAAAATATTGCCAAATTGCATGAGCCGACATTGTAGACCATGGGATTTCGATTCCTAAAATCAAATAAAATAGTCCAAAAATCACAACCAGGGGAATTTTTGGCCCTTTAAAAGTGTATTACTGTGAATATTGAAGGATTAAATTTGAAAAAATGCTGCATGCAACAATTTTATCAAGTAAAAGATATTTTTATTTTATTTACGAATCAGGTTTAATCTAATCGCCGAAGAATTTCACATTAAGAAAAAAAAAAACTATTAGAAGTCACCACAAAGAAAACTGCGGTGCGGTTTACCAAATAGAATGCAATAAGTATCAAATAAACGCGTTAAATGTGGTGATCATCGGTACAAAATGAAGATCATATTTTGTCAGTCGCCATTTAATCTTTCAATATCCACAGAAATACAACTTTTGAGTGCCAAATTTCCCTTAGTGGGGTGTTTTTTGGAACTATTTTATTTTATTTCAGAAATCGAAATTCCATAGTTTATACTATGTGCGGCCATGAAATTTGGAAATGTTTCGTTCAGTACGCGGCGTCCTATAGGATTTTACACACCTCGCGTTTTTTTTATAACCACAACCATTTTTTTACAACCACATATGTAAAAGCGTTTTCTTAAATAAAATATGTACTGAAATTCATGTGCATTACCTATTTTTTGCCTAAAATTTTTATTTAAGTACTGTTCAAAAAAAAAAAAAAAATAAATAAATAAATAAATAAATAAAAAAATAAAATAAAATAAATTAGAAAAAATAAAGTACTATCCATATTCTCGTACGAAGCGTCAAGTGCTTTGAGTGGACTGTAAATATACGGAAATAACATTCAACTGTAAAAGATGTCAATGTAGTTTTAAATTTGACTGTATGATATCAAACCATACATAATTAAATCAACCACTGCAATATATTTTGTTTCTCTAAGGAAATAACAAATGAATCAACTTAGCATGTCAATAACTTAATACTAAGATTTCAATTACGAACAAATAAATCTTTGGAACCAAGTTACTGAATCCTAAATCATTATGCTTATAATTATTTTTGATTTATTTACTTACACGAAATTTATTTTACAAAACATTCAAAGCAAAAGAATTTACTCAAATGCTCGTTTCTGAAAGAAACTGAAGAACTATTTATTAGTGAAATGATTTTTAACTGCTAATCCGCATTTTGAGAAGAATATTTTAAATGTTTCTGTGGTGAAAAATGGATCGCAAATATAATTCTTGATTTAAATTTCTTTTGAATTTAAAAGTAGTGCTCTAACTCTTTGGAACATTTAATTTAAGAGAAATAAAACTTAAGCAGACATTCTACTTTTTCATTTCAACACTTCTAAATTTTAATGAGTTAAAGTGATTTTTATTACAATCGTATATTTTATTTCGAATAAATTGAATGGAATAGAAAAACCTGTGTCATTTTTGGGGATTAAATTCACTTTATTCACTGATTTATATGCTAAAATAACACCTGGCACTTTGCTTTAAAGATGATGTTTTTTGTTCAATTTACTTCAGTATTTTACGAGGAATTTTGAAATATGTACTGAATTTTAACTCTAATCGAGTTAGTTGGACATAAATTTCTAAACAGCAACCTAAGTGCGCTAAATAAGGCCAACTTATGGTTCAGGGCGTAATATCTCGTTCTTTTAAGGTTTAATTGGCTTCAATTTTTTTCACATTCATTTTATGGCTTATAAAAAAGTAAAGAATGGTTTCTTGGGAAAAATTGTTTAAATGATGTTTTATATCAGGTTAACAAAAATGGCGAATCGGCCTTATTAGGAACGCATTTCCCTAAGATCAATTCTAAAAAAAAAAAAAAAATGCTATCAAACTAAAAAAAAAAGAAAATTCTTTTTTGTCTACTTTAAAACGTATTAAACCGCATTCGATACACTAAAAAACATGATCGAATATTCCATATATTCCATATTTATTTCAATGGGAAGAAGAAAGGAGAAATAAAAAAATTCCACATCAATTTAAGTGGGAAGGACAATGATCAATCGTCACATTTTCGGAACTGATAAGCCGTTATTTGTGTTTTGGTCACTCTGCGCGCATATGTGCAGCTTAAGCAGCACAGAATCATATCCTCCACCCGATTCTTCAGCGTGTTAACAAAGTCACCGCCATCCTAATAAGGCCAATAATATTCTCATTGGGCTACAGTCTGCTTTTCAAGCTTTATTAAAAGTGAATCATAACGTAAAGAAACTTAGTGTAAAATTAGATCAGGCCTTTTTAATACAAAATTTCTTTGTAATAACTGTTGCTACACATTCGCCTGCTGATAATAAACTGCTTGTTGATAACACTTTCTCATCAGATAGACTTTATAATGACGATAAATCACGAGCCAATGAATTTAGGCTATTATACATGGCAAAAGAGGGTGGGGGGGGGATTACCTTCATTGGCCAGTACGGCTTCATTTTGATCAGATATCTATTTTGAAATAACTCAATTCAAAAAAAAGAATCTCATAAAAACGATTATATTATCAGAGTCCGGTAGGACCGGGAAAAATTGTCAATGGTCTGGTAAGAATGCACTATCTTCCTCAAGTTTGAGAGGGATCATGTTTGAGGCTGTCTCGCCGATGAGTTAAAATGTTTTTAGCTATCAGACTGAAAGATTTTCTTTATGAGGGTTTTTATTTTCATCTCTGGCATGGCTATTCTTTACAAACGAGCCCAATACAAGGGTGCAACTGCAGCCTCTGAATGCAGTAAAATCAATGTAATTTTTATTGATATAGCTCATAATGTAATTAACTTAAAAGTTTTGCAAACGTAACTCTTGAATACTTTATGTATTTTGTAATACCAGTTTAATAATTTTGAGATTATTTTAATAATATACAGTGAATTATTTCTGTTATGATCACTCGTGGGAAGGAACAAAAGTTCAGATTATGGGGGTGTTCATAATACAGGAATACTAGATAATGCACATGCATTTACCGGGGTCATTAAACTGAGAACAGAACATAGGAATTTTCACTAGAGAGCGTTTAGATTAGAGGTCTACTGTGTAACTTTTTACTTCCTTTTACAAAAAAGGGAAGTCTTGTATTAGCGAAAAAAATGTCACTAAAAATTCGGCCTTTATTTCCATTTTGCTCACCCCCGAATTAATGTTAAGTTTTTTTTTTCAACCCGACCACACGCGGATAAGTGCCTAAGAACGTATAAACAACCGAAATACCCATTTTGACATTCCCCGAGTTAATTACAACGACTTTTCTCGTGACGTCCGTATGTACGTACGTATGATGTGCGTACGTGCGTATGTATGTCTCATAACTCAAGAACGGTATGTCCTAGAAAGTTGAAATTCAGTACGTAGCCTCCTAGTGGGGTCTAGTTGTGCACTTCCCCTTTTGGTTACATTCGAGTGTTTCTAAAGGGGTCTTTCGCCTCTTTTTGTGGGGAAATCATTGTTAATTTCGATGTATACTAAAGTGGTGTTAAAATTTGTCGCACACTTGGCAATATATCACCAAGCTTTTGGTCGCCAAGTTTTTTCGCCAACTTAATGACAAATTTGGCGATTTATTTATTTTTATTTTTATTTTTTTATTTTTTTAAATCTGGTTTCAATTTGGCCACTGGTGGTGATATTTAGAGAGTAAAGTATTGAGTCACATTAAAAATACCAATAATGGGAAAATGACGTTAAAATTGGAGTAAAAGGAAGTTATGTGATGCACACATCAGCTCGTTTATTTATTATCTTCAATATAATGAACATCCAGCTGTTCTGTAGGTCGAAAACGCATATCCTAGTAGGGTAGTTAAAAAAAAGTCCCAAGGAATGTTTTAACCCGGCAACCACAATGACAACTGACAAGGGACCCGTGTTGTTTCTCAGAGGTTCTGATAATTGGAATTATGCTCAGAAAATTGTTTATTACAGCAAAGAGTATTAATATTAAGAGATGTTGCACAAAAGGTTCTTTCTGAAATATTAAATTTCAGAAAAATAGATCATTTTGCTTTGGAAGCTAGAGAGAGAGAAAAAAAAAGAAACTTAAAAACCTCTCTCAACACTTTTTTAAAGCTTTTGTTGGTTTCTGTGAGTAACAAAAATTTGTTTTTTCTTTGGTTTTACTTTATACAATGAAATGTCTTAGAATTGTTCCTAAAATTGAATTTTTTTTAAATTACGCTTTAGCAGTAACTTACTACTGACTTTGATTTATATTACAAAAAAAATATCTTTTTAAAAAATAAACAATAATTTTTAATTTTAGATAATTCCAGGAGAAAATATCTATTTTGTCTTTCATTTAGAGTTAGTACAGTTTACGATTTGGTAATTGATTTTCATTAATTAAAGCTATTAAAATCAAATATTACATTTCCATGCCTCGAACAACTCTAACGAATTTTAATTCAATAAACAAAACGAAGGGTTATGAATTCGACCAACTTCAAAGTTATACTACTTTTGTTCCGACGAAAGCAAAATTTTAACTTACATTGGTAGTAAAATCAAGGACGTAAAGGGAAGGAAGTGACGTCAGTAATAGGTGAGCATTTGATTGTAACTTGGAGATATCTATAAATTTTTGAAGCCAATGTAGCAAATTCAGTGACAAGCGAACATAAATCAGCACATGTAACCACGTTTTTGCTTTTTTGTTCATTTTTCTCGCAGAAAATCGTTGATGCCGTAATACTGGGTATTCAACGGGTAGTCATCAAGTAAAAAATTTAAATTTACCGAAAATATGTAAGCATCTTAAAAAACAATGTTGCTGCATGTGTAACAGAAATTACCTGCAAATATACAGGCGTACCAAATGACCTTTCAATTTTCTACTACGGGCAAGGCCGTGCAGGTGCCACTAGGTATGAATCCAGCCGTTGCCGTTCCAAAATAAAGAGGGTGTCAATTTTGCAAGCTGTGTACGAAAAATATGTTGCAAAAAAATTCTAACTTAATTTACTTTTAAGAAACACTACACGAACTGAAAGTAGAAGCAATTAATTAAAATTCAAAATATTCCTCAATTCTTTGAAAGATTGTATTATGCATATAAAAATGATGTAAAAAGAAAACTCATGTGGGGAAAAAGAACCATATGCATATTTTTAAGTCTAGAAATAAAATAAAACATAATAGTTTACGAAGTTGAGTACCCACATTATTTAATTTCCGCTAAAGCGGTTTTATTTACAATAAGATTACCATCGGTTTCTTAATTATGTGCTTATGTGTGTGTTAATGAGCTAAAATGTTGTTTTCTTTTTTTTTTTTTACAATTTAAGTTTACACATTCCAGAAGTATTTAGAAACTGCTTAACTAAAACTTGCTATCCCTCAGCAGAGAATTCGTTCTTAATTAACAATTTATGAATTCAGTTTCGTAAAATAAAGTATTTATGCGGCTTGCGTTTAGATTAATTAAATAAATAAATTAAATTGTTACTCGCATGTTTACCATTTCATTTTTCTACAGCCCTGAGAAAGGAAAACCATATTTTAGGAAGTATTGCAAAAATAATTCTTATGCAAATATTTAAAGAATGAAACACATTGCCTTCAAAAACTTCCTTTACCAACATAGTAGAGCGTAAACAGATTCCGAGTGTTTAGGGGGATATTTTTATATTTCAAATAAACCGTTGGGTATCGAATAAATATTTTGTATTGGATGCTAATAAACTAAAGCAATCATAATAACATTTTAAGTTTTTCATTCATTTGAAATAAAACGAAACTTCTATATTTTAGAGTAATGGTTTGCTGTTTTACATTATGCGGCTGAATGCAGTAACTTTTTTAATGCTGTCAGGTACAGGTTTCCCTCGTATAACGCGGTTAATTCATTCCATGTAGTATCGAAACCGTGTTATACGAGACTTTTTTCAAAAATAACATTTTTACTTATTTTTAATACTAATTATGTATGTGCATGAGAAAAGTCAGGTAAAGATGTATCGTGTTATATCGAAACCGTGTTCTGTGTTATACTGAAACCGCGTTCCGTGTTATATCGAAACCGTGTTATACGAGACTTGAAATAATATAAATCAATGGATGTGTACTGAGTTATATCGAAACCAAGTTTCATAAAAACAAAGTAAACACTTATAAGAGTTATCAACCATTAACAGAAAGTATTAAACAAAACTGAAATTCCATCTTTTATAAATATATCCTTCGTGTAATATCGGAACCGTGTTGTAGAAGTACCGTGTTATATGATGGACGCCTGTATATACATTACTAACTAACTAAAACATTAATTGTATCATGTTTATAAAATTTATAGCTGTCCGCGCCGCTTATGTTACATACGTTTGTTGCATTTACGTATATAACATATGATATGCGTATGACATGCACAGATGTTCATGCACATTTTGCTTCGCGTCCACGTCTATTGACCGGACCGCTCAGCCTTTCCCATGAGAGTAGGGAGGGAGGAAGCATGTTATGCGGAATGCAGACTATGCAGAATAAAAATAATAGAAGTCATGTTCTGGAATCGACTGAAAAAACTTCCCAAAAAAAAAAAACATTTTTCTTTCAAAATTATAACTTCTGATTTGTTCAGAAATGTATTTCAAGCGGTAAAATGGAGAGAAAAACACACAAATGACTTGTAAAGACTAATATCCCAAAGTTGATTTTGCTATAGTGAAAAGTTGGCTTTTTATGGAACAATATTCGTAACTGCAGAAATAAGTTTGATCAAAGGTTTAAAAAAAAAGAAAAAAAAAAGGTCTCTTGGGTTCATTTTTAAAAGTCACCAACATTTTCCTCGAATTTACTAAAAGACCTAATGAGAAAAAATATATATATGTGATGTAGTATATAAAAGTATAAATACGTGCATTAAGAATCAACGATCATGCTTTGAGCTTCTTTCACCGATTTTCTAAAAATAAAATATACTTAATGGAATAAATCAAGGACCTTTAAGCCGAAATACTTATGCGTGTTACTTTTTCATTTCAATAATATCGAACAATGTTTTATTCCAATGTACGGCATTAATGAAGGTCCAAAAGAATTCTCTTCAATTTAAAACTAATATGCCTTGTTCTTTTTTGAAAAGAAAAGGATTGAATTCACATCAGTAAACAATTTTCCTTTTCAACAAGTTTAGCGCTTTAAGCATTTAATAATCCTAAAAAGCAACGCTAAGTATTTTTTCGATAAAATATCATTTTTATCTCTTCACGGAATTTACCTGCAATTAATTCCCTTAAGATTCTAAACGCAAAAAATTGCCTTTTGAAAAAAAAAAAAAAATCAGCTGTTAGAGACTCGTGTTGCAAGAAGTGCAAAAATGAAAAGAATGTAAATTAAAAGTGAGTTTATTAATGCACACTTTACAAAAATATATGAAACAGAATATCTTCCAGGATTTGAAAGTGCATTTCCATGAATAAGGAATTTCAAAACTGAGTTAAAATAATAATTTTAAAACTACACGTTTTCTCTTTAACAAAAGTTATTTTTTTTTTTAAAGAAGCTGAAGTTTTTCTGCATTGACTATATTTTCGTAAGATAAATATATATTATTATTTTTTTCATTAAACGTTATGATAAAAGCATTTTATTCTACATTTCGCTGACTATCTATAATTTGGTTAAATATTGCTATTTAGTTTGGCTAAGCAATACAGAAACGGCTATTATTCAGTTTGTACCTGCGAAAGTTTAACCTTAGGGGGGGGGGGAAACCGGCTGTATTAGATCACTGTCTAAATTAGACCTTAGGCATAAAAACTGTCATAAAACTCTTTGCTACATTTTAGCAGCGGAAAAACTAAGGTATAAGATGAGAATGTTTTATCGATTCTCGCACTGCGTAGCTTGTGTTACAACGTGATTTGTGTTTAACACATTTGAAAACTTACTTCGAGTTCTTCTATCTAGTTGAATAATGCAAAGGCTTGACAATTGAAGTATGTTTTATTATAGCATTATAAACGGTATTTATTAGATATTACTCTACATGCGAGATTATAAACCTCGTTAACAAGGTATTAATAGAAGAATAAACGATGGCTTGTTTTTTTTCATTGGACCGGCACTTTTAACCGACTTCAAAAAGGAGGCGGTTATCAGTTCATACCGTATGTATGTTTTTTTTTTGTTTGTCCACTCATAGCGTCTCACCTAGTGAACCGATTTTGTTGATTCTTTTTTTAATGGATAGGGGATGGCTCAACTTAGGTCCCATTACTTTGTTTGATCATATTTGTTCTTTAAAAAAAAGTTATGGGCAAAAAACAGTAAATTTTATGCAATTTCCCTATTAAATGATTAAAATGATATTGTAGCGAAGTTCGCACTTTTCATCCGTGGATAACGGTGGCTCACTGGTAGAATTCTCGCCTCCCACACGAGCGACCCGGGGTCAAATCCCGACTAGGACAAAGTGATTTTTTTTTTAAAATTTCGTTTCTACTGTTTCCCGTATTTTCTCGAATGTTCTATTAATTTCTGTATCTTTCCAAGTCTGGAAAGTTCCAGCACTTTCTCAAGTTGTATATAAGGAGATGTAACGTTCATTCGTGGTTCTGAATAAAGATCTCGAGTTGAGACTAACGAGTATTCGCTTCATTTGGCTTTCACATTGTCTTCGCTATCTTCATCTACGCGACAATATGAAACTCATTGTTATAAAAGTTTGCTGCCATATAACATTAATAGTAATTGTAATGATAATTTTGAATAAAGGCTTTTCTAAAGCAATACAGTGATATAGAGCCGAACTTCTTACTAGGTAACTTCTTACTTTTACTGAAATATCTACATTTACACTAAAAAGAATGAAATAAAACAAATTTGAAAAAAAAAAAAAAAATAGAACAGACTTCAAAATTGCTCTAAAAAGTGAAAAATAATTTTATTCTTTAAACACCATCGATAATACTTTTAAGCATAATTTTTGAAGTTGGCGCAAAAACAAAAAGTAAAATCCATCGTAACCATGCTTCGTTCATATTTTTATCAAAAAATCATCCAAAGTTAGGAATGAAACATTTATATCGTTACTCAAATATGCTGTCATCAATGCGTAATGCATGTGGTAGTGAAGAAACTGGACCTGGTTAAATTTATACTTGTAGTTGGGTTATGACTGTGAATGATTTTATCGATCGTTTTTGCGCCAACTTCAAAAATTATGTTTAAAAGTATTATCGATGGTGTTTAAAGAAAAAAATTATTTTTCACTTTTTAGAGCAATTTTGAAGTCGGTTCTATTTTTTTTTCAAATTTTTTTTTGTTTTCCTATATTAGACCGGTGGTCCAAGTTAAGAATATGAAAACAAAGTTTTTTGTTATCACCTAAAATACAAAAATTGATGTAATTCAAACGTATTATATTTGGGATTTTTATCTAGCAGAAGTTCTAGAAATCGAAATTCCTTACAATTGATGAGTGAGGATGCGGAGGAGGGGGGGGGGGTTAAGGGAGCTATATTTTTAGTTTTGTCAAATAAAATTTTCATTAAAAAAAAGAAAACAACAAAAAAAAGGTCCCTTGGGTTTATTTTTAAAATTCACCAACATTTTCCTCGAATTTACTAAAAGACCGAATGAAAAAAAAATATATATATCTGATGTAGTTTATAAAAGTATAAATATGTGAATTAAGAATCAACGATCATGCTTTGAGCTTCTTTCACCGATTTTCTAAAAATAAAATGTACTTAATGGAATAAATCAGGGACCTTTAAGCCGAAATACTTATGCGTGTTACTTTTTCATTTCAATAATACTGAACAACGTTTTATTCCAATGTACGGCATTAATGAAGATCCAAAAGAATTCTCTTCAATTTAAAACTTATATGCCTTGTTCTTTTTAGAAAAGAAAAGGATTGAATTCACATCAGTAAACAATTTTCCTTTTCAACAAGTTTAGTGGTTTAAGCATTTAATAATCCTAAAAAGCAACGCTAAGTATTTTTTCGATAAAATATCATTTTTATCTCTTCACGGAATTCACCAGCAATTAATTTCCATAAGATTCTAAACGCAAAAAAAATTGCCTTTTGAAAAAAAAAAAAAAGAAAAGCAGCTGCTAGAGACTCGTGTTGCAAGAAGTACAAAAATGAAAAGATTGTAAATTAAAAGTAAATTTATTAATGCACACTTTACAAAAATATATAAAACAGAATATCTTCCAGGATTTCAAAGTGCATTTCCACGAATAAGGAATTTCAAAATTGAGTCAAAATAATAATTTTAAAACTACACGTTTTCTCTTTAACAAAAATTATTTAAAAAAAATAAGCAGAAGTTTTTTGCATTTACGATATATTCGTAAGATAAATATGCATTTTTATTTTTTTCATTAAACATTTTGATGAAAGCATTTTATTCCGCATTTCGCTGACTATCTATAATTTGGTTAAACATTGCTATTTATTTTGGTTAAACAATACAGAAACGACCATTATTCAATTTGTTTCTGCGAAATTTTAACCTTAGCAGGGAAAAATCGCCTGTATTAGATTACCGTCTAAATTAGACCTTAGGCATAAAAACTGTCATAACACTCTTTGCTGCATTTTAGAAGTGGAAAAACTAAGGTATAAGCCTGCAGGCTATGATGAGAATGTTTTGTCAATTCTCGCATTGCGTAGCTTGTGTTACAACGTGATTTATGTTTAACACATTTGAAAACTTACTTCGAGTTCTTCTATCTAGTTGAATAATGCAAATGCTTGGCAGTTAAAGTATGTTTTATTATTGCATTATAAACGGTATTTATTAGATATTACTCTACATGCGAGATTATAAACTTCGTTAACAAGGTATAAATAGGAGAATAAACAATGGCTTGTTTTCTGTCATTGGACCGGCATTTTTTTCCCCTATATTAAACAGGTGGTCCGAGTTAAGAATATGAAAACAAAGTTTTTTAGTTCTCACTTGAAATATAATTTTGATGTCATTCAAATGTATTATATTTGGGACTTTTATCTAGCAGAGTTTCTAGAAATTGAAATTCCTTACAACTCATGGGTGAGGATGCAGTGGGGGGGGGAGCTTTATTTTTAGTTTTGTCAAATAAAATTTCCATTAAAAAAAAAAAAAAAAACTAGAGAGAAGTTTGATTACCAATAATTTTACCACTTATAGCTGCGCTAATTTCGGTGGTGCTTTATTTTAGAAGGTGTCAAAAAAAAAGTTACTGGTAGGATGAATATGATGGACCGAGGCGCATATACTTGTAGAAGCAGCGTTATGGAACTGAAATGAGCCAAATCGTACATCTAATAATTCGCTCATCGTGCATAGTGTTTAGAAAATTTTTTTTCGCACTGACATGGTTATGAGAATCAGCGTTTTATTTTGGAGGCAGCTAAAGCAAATAACTTATTGCATGGATTTAACCCTGGGTTAAAAGCGTTTTTTCTTTCATTTTCAGCCCATTAGCGTTTTAATTAATAATTAAAAAAAAGCATGAACAAATTATCACAGTGGTAAAGACAGGAGTTTTCCAAGGGGTTGAAATTCGACTATTCTCGCATCATACCCCAATACGCCACCAAACATTATATTTTGATTTTTTCCATTGTCAGGAACAAGAAACAGTAAACAACAAACTCTTTAGTACATAGACTAGCAATAATTAATAAATTTATTTTTTAGGCAAAAAATTTAATTAAATTTTGAGAAAGCACTGGTCTTTCTACATTTACTTTTTTTCATTTATCAAAAATAAAGAATAGCAAATCATTTGCCGCAGGCGGAAAGTCTTTTCTCACTTACAGGTTATTTTGTTTTTCATCAGGAACGGATACAGAATTCCTGGAGGGGGCACAAGAGGGTAAAAAATGTCTCTCCCCCCCCCTCATGTAACTTTTCGTCGCAAAGTTGTCGTAAAGTTATTTTAAAATGTAATTTTTGATTCCTTGATACCAATCAATCTACTTTTAAGTACAGAAATATTGTGAACTAATGTACTGTAAATGAGGGCGAAAAGTATCTCCTTTAACATTCTAGGTTAATTGAATACTAAACCCTATAAAATTTCACAGAATTCCAGAAATAAACAGTAATTATTAGAAGCATTGTCATAACGCTTGTAACACGACGACTAGGCAATTAAATAGTCCCAACGCCTCATGCTGATTTTTCAGAATACCTCTTCCTCTCTTCATCACCACATGCTTTGACAAGGCGTTAGATGTATTACACTGTAAAATATTACGTTATTTTAAAAACCATAGCTTCATAACATATAAGTTTGATGATTAAAATGAAAACCAACGTAATTAAAGCAAACATTTTGAAAAAAAAATTGTGCAAAAGTTTGTGCTTGGAAATAATAATGTGCATCATTATTTTAAAGCACAATAATGTGCGTTTAAAATAATTGCAAACCAAGTAAGTAAAGCAAAATTTTTTTTTTAAATTAGTGCTTTATTTACGTTGGTTTTCACTTTAATCATATTGTAGCACAAGCTTATATGATAATTTTTTCATATAAGTTTGATTGCCAGAATTTTAGATCATTTTACAAACACTTTGTACTTCTCATAGAGCCAAGGGAAGTAACGCATTTGAAAAATATAATCGGTTTTAGCGAAAATAATGTTAATTTGCTTTTTTTTGTTATATACCAACCAAATGTGTGTACTTTTTAATAAAAATAACTTCTAGTAAGGAACGTGTGACGAAGATTTCTGAAGCAATTAAATCAAGGCCTTTTTAAATACAAGAGAAAATCTTATATATTTTCTGCTCAAAATGTGCAGAAAAAAAGGACCAAACAAGAGCTTAGAACTACAGCAATTTAATAAAAATATCTTCCATCAGACAGATTTAACGCGCATACATAAAGAGTTTAATTAAAATCTCAAACAAGTGTGTTCGTCAGTAATGCAAAATATAATCGGCTGAAGAAAATTTTTGTGATGAAGTGCCTTTTAAAATAATATTTTGCTCATAGATTGAGTGACTTCTTTTTGCGTTAGGAAGTTACATCATCCGAGAATTACTACCCTCATATGTGTTTTAAACAAAATTTGATGCTTATACACAGTTGAGATTAGAAGAGTAGTTTCTGCTGGGTTGCTTATCAAATTATGGTCGAAAATATTTTAAACTAATTAAAATTTAATTCATTTTTTTTTCAGATTGATTTTGCTCTTCTGTTTTTTGAATATATATAATCATTCTTTTCACTAAGAGAAAAACGAGTTAAACACAGAATCCAAAAAATTATTATCGCTGATTATGGATCAAATTAAATGTAATTTTTTTGCTGTAACTGATGAAATGAGGTTGCTTATGTAAAAGTGATATATAGTAAGGGAAAAAAGCGGCGTTTAGCCTCAAGATGGCGGAATTTTAAGTTACGGTCCAGGTTTTTGTGCCAGTAAAGGTTTCTATTGATACTACCGGATGTCTTGGTACATGAAGTTAAATCGATGCATGCGATGTTGTTTGTGAGGACGTGGCAGATGTTAATGTAGCACAATTCTCGTTTTCATTTGAGGCAGTAAGAAGCAACGGCAGCAAGTATCAAAATTAAAATTTTGGAGACAACCTCTTCAAATAAGAGGATAACTTCTTATCTGCTTTGGGAAAAGAGATTATATAGTTGTCTTGGTACGTGCTGCTGTATAGCATGATTTAGAAAAAAAAATAATGGAAGCCTACCTAGGACTTGAGCTTTTAACGCGTTTTATAAGAAACTTTATAAAGTCCACTTACATCCCTTTGCATCTCATTGCCTCATTTGTCATTTTGGGAAGCCTCAACCGATCTATTATAACCATATTGCACTTACATACGGCTCAGATCGAGTTGAATCAGCCCAATAAATAGGCCTGTTCTACCAACCTGCTTTTCTAAAAACACACACCCGCACGAATACTGTAATAATGAAAAAAAAGTTGAAAACAGTATCAATCTAAAGAGTATATTGATACTTTTTTTTCACACAAAAAGTACTATATCTTCAACTCAGAGCAACAGTGAGACATCTATCTACATGCCTTGAGCCCAATCCTTAAAGTATAAAAACTGTTCACGCTATCGCCGGTCACGTCTTGTACACTGTTAAAAATTTCTCCAAAATATTTCGGTAAAATGTATTGGCATTCAAGTTGCGACTGCTTTTACCGTAAAATCCTATTTTACTGTTAAATTTTTGCGGTAGAAAAAACAAGAAATTTTTCGCTAGTTGCGCAGAGGAAAAAGACAAAATGCAGCATTAAGGTCCGAAACTCCGCCGCAGGGATTCGCAGCCATACCAACTGGGACACGACAGGCAATGGGGATAGAGAAATATATGCATCGCGCCCTAAATCACATGGTGTACAAATTGGCGCTGCATTCGCTTACTTTTTCCCGGTACAATTTAGTGTAAGCAATTCTGAACTTTAAGAAATTTCAGCATGTGAGAAGTGTAGTGGTTGAGCTACATCCGAAGATACGGAAAGAAATTATTGCTGTTGGATCCTTAAAAATAATGTGGAACATGTGCCGTACTGAAGATTTTGTTGTGATAAATCGGTGCTTCTCTTGTCTCGGCTATAATCACAAGTCTCGCGATTGTACCAATAAACTGTCTTGCTATTGCTGCGCCGGGGAACACAAAAGCGATGTCTGCCCGAATCGTAAAGTTCAGGTATGTGTTAACTGAATTAGATACAACAAAAAACTCAATAGTGAAGCTAAAAAAGTGGATGTCATGCACAAACCTTTTTCGCGAAGCTGCTCCTGTCATAATTTTATAAGAGGTCAAATAGCTAGTCGAATTGACTATGGCTAAGTTTTCTTATGATCGTCTTGTTTTTGTTCAACTGAATTTGCATAAATCTAAAAAGGCTACGCAGCAGCTTATTTTGAATTTTGAAAATGATAATATTGATATTGCACTTGTGCAGGAGCCAAACTGTTACAAAGGTAAACTTCCTGGTTTTCCAAGTACTTATAGACTTTTCTTCGACACTAACTCCGATGTTATCAAGGCTGCCATCATTATTCGTACGAGTTCGATTGCGGCCTTTCTGAATATACAAAATTGTGATTACAATGCTGTTACTGTTGATATCTCGTTTAGAGGTTTCAGCTGTAGTCTCTTGTCGTACTATTTTGAACCCTCTGTTAATACTGACTCTGACTTCTGTAAAATTAACAATATTTTATCCAATATTAAATCCAAGCAAATCCTTTGGAGTATGGATGCCAACAGCAAGTCAGAGGTTTAGTTTAGTCCTGTGACTGATTCAAGGGGCCTAAAGTTAAGTGAGTTCTTTAGTTCTTGGCAACTGTTTACTTTAAATGAAGACTGTGGACCAACTTTTCATGCAACGCAGGGAAGCAGTTATATTGATGTGACTGTTGTCGGACAGGATCTTCTACAGTTTTTTGGACATTGGTGCATTC
This sequence comes from Uloborus diversus, assembly GCF_026930045.1. Taxonomy (NCBI): domain Eukaryota; kingdom Metazoa; phylum Arthropoda; class Arachnida; order Araneae; family Uloboridae; genus Uloborus; species Uloborus diversus. Next base: position 130,268,170 of record NC_072732.1, read on the forward strand.
CTGATTATGATTCTTTGTCTGACCATCGGATGATCACTTTTGACATGACAGTGTCTGGTGTTAATTCGGGTCAAGATATTTCTAGCATGAGTAAAAACTTCAATACTAAAAGAGCGAATCGGAATCTTTTTCAAAATATTTGTCTTAGTGCAAATGCATCTCTCCTGTCACGCATAGAAAACTGCACTCGGTTAGGTGTTTTGGAATCATGCGTTGATGATCTGCAGGAAATTATTGTTTTTGCAGCAGAGCAGTCTATTCCTGTGAAGAGGTGTGATGCTCATAGCGTTCCTTGGTGGACAGTGGAAATCTCTTGTATGCGGAAGCAGCTGAATGCAGCCAGGAGAAAATATCAAAGGGCCAAGAATGCTTTGTTAAGAGACGTATACAGGAAAAGTTATCTTGAAATCAGGGTTCGGTATAATTCCAAACTGGAAGAAAGCAAGCTTAATTCTTGGAAGAAATTTCTTAGTGATTTTACACCGCAGAACGTTTGGAAGAAAATCTACACATATGGTGTAAAAACGAACTTTGTTAAAAAGATTGAAATTTCAGGTATTGAGATTTCTCCCGGAAATTTTACCACGTCGTTCCAGGATACAATTGAAGCTATCATGAGGAAGTCGTTTCCTCGTGATTCCTCTGTTTTGGATACTTCTAGTCACAAAGCATTTCGTCAAGGGGCTACTTTACCATATGATTCTGTTGATGATGTACCTTTCTCTAAAGCTGAAGTTGATTGTGTGGTTGGGAACTTGGTCCTGAACAAGACACCAGGAACGGACAGGATTGCAAATGAAATGATTAAACATTTTCATATCAGTTGTCCTTTACTGCTGGCCCTTTTCAATGCACGTTTAAAGCTTGGTGTATTCCCTAGAGTTTGGAAAAAGGCAAAAGTTATACTTCTTCCTAAGAGTTCTGATCTTGCAAGCACCCATGTTGACAATATTCGCTGTATTAGTTTGCTCCCTTGCTTGGGAAAGTGGGTTGAGAAGCTTTGCATGAATAGATTGAATTATCATTTGCGGAAGTTTGGTATACTGGCTGAAGATCAATATTGTTTTACTCCACAAAAGTCAGCTGAGGATGCTATAATTCGTTTATGTGACATTGTTAAACAGGGTAAACGCAGAAATCTTGTTACATTCCTTGTTTTCCTTGATATAAAGGGGGCGTTCGACAATGCATGGTGGCCAGGTATTTTGGCATTTGCTGAGACTTTCCAAAAGTCCAAAAAATATCTACTGCCTGCTAAATAGTTTCTTTCAATCCCGTACTGCAGAGCTCACTTTGGGTAACATTACGGAAAAATATGAGTTGGAAAGAGGCTGTCCTCAAGGATCGGTGACTGGGCCATTTGTTTGGAATCTTATCATGAACGATTTGCTTTGCAATCTGTCAAAGTTTTCGAATTGTCAAAAAATTGCATTTGCGGACGACTTGCTGTTAATCGTTCAGGGTAAGCACTTTGACGATGTTTGTAGTCTGACTCAAGAGATCCTTAACTACGTTTTTGATTGGTCGAGGCTTTTTAAACTGGAGTTCAATCCTTCGAAGTCTAAAGTGATGATGATCCACAAAAAATCGAGGACAATCGAGAAGATGGACTTGACTCTTGGAAATGAACCTATTGAAGAGGTGCAACAGATGAAGTATCTGGGTATTATCGTGGATAATAAATTGCGATGGAGACAACACATTTCGTATGTGTCCAACAAGTGTGAAAAAGTTCTTCTCGGCTTTATGAGAATTTCCAAAAATGTTTATGGTGTGAAGACTGACGTTCTTAAACTAATCTACAAGCAGGGCATCGTTCCACTTATTTCCTATGGTTCAAGAGCTTGGGGGAACTCCTTGCGGAAGAAAACAAATAGTAAACTCCTCAGAAGAGTTCAAAGAAGATTTCTGATTCGAATTGTTAGGGCATACAGGACAGTTAGCTACGATGCACTTTTTGTTACTTCTGGACTTCCACCTATCGATCTTGTCATTCTAAACGACATTGAGGCCAGGGGTATGATGTCCAAACCTCTTCCATGCAATTTTTTGATTGGCAAGCTACCCATCTCCTTTGAATGGCAAGTTTACCTCATCCTTCGAGTAGAAAGCCCGTTACTGTTGTAAATTATGACAGTATCATTCTTGATCATTATAATTTAACTTGTTTTACGGATGGTAGCAAGTTGGAAGGCAGAGTTGGGCTGACTTTTGTTGTATATGAAAATGGATTGGAGAAAGAAACCGTCCAACATCGCATACCTGATGAGTGCTCTGTTTTTCAGGCAGAGCTTTTGTGCTTGAATCTTGCAGTAAAATGGCTTCAGAATTTCTATAATACGTCTGGAACTGTAAAAGTTATCTTATGTACTGATTCATTGTCCTCCCTTTTCTTATTATGCAATCCAGCTAGCACCAAAAGACTTGTGGTGGAAGTTCATTCTATTCTTAGTGCGCTTGAAAATGCTGATGTTCATTTCACCTATATTCGAGGTCATAGTGGAAATTTCGGCAACGAAAGGGCAGACCAACTTGCTAAGCAAGCGACAAGGCGTGGTATTGACTTAATCATGGATATTCCTGGGTCTCACTGGAAGTTTTTGGCAAGGGTGAAAACTATCGCAGACTGGAACACGGAGTATCTTGCCTCCTCAAATGCACGGTGGACAGGTTCTTCCCTACTGTTTTTCATCGTCAGCGGTGCAGCTATTTTTCTACAAATTTCAAATTCTCTCAATTTCTCACTGGCCATGGAAATTTTAAAAGTTACTTGTTTAGATTTGGCATTTCGACAAATTTGCTTTGTGACTGTGGAGTTGGCGAGCAGAGTGCTGAACATGTTCTTCTGCACTGCAGTTTACAAGATGGCCCTAGGACTGTCTTCAGAAAAGGTTTGGCAAATTTTTTCTTATGCTGGCCGCCTGTTTTCTCGGATCTTGTTAAAAGATCCGAGACTTTTGTCATCTTGTCTGATTTTGTTAACAGTCTAAACTTTTAAAGTTTCAACTTTTTATGTTTTTTTTATACTTACTCTTGTAAGCCTCGTGGCATACTGTGTGGAACACGAGGAGTTTTTAAATTGTATTAAATAATAATAAAAAAAAAAAAAAAAAAAACGCCCAATTTTGCAGTAATATTTACCTGAAAATTTTCCTGATTTTTTGACAGTAGAGGAATTTTTAGTGACAATATCATCGATTCAAATTGACATATTGACTTGAGTACTACCGTGGGCAATAACTGCATATTTTTCATTTTTCATTGCTCATAGTCCTATGGCACAAACAGAAATGCTTTTAAACTTTCCAAGCCTCATGTGCGCTTACGCTTGTCTCATTGGCATCGAATTTTAAATCATTTGCTTATATTTTACTGGACTACATTATTGACGAGTTTCATTATTGTGGTTCGATTTTTTCCGGGTACATATTTTTTATGAAAGTGTATTTCAAAAATTATAATAACACTAGCCTGCGTGCCCGGCGTTGCACGGGGTTCTTAAAAAATGAAAGAGATGTCCAATTGATGTTTTTGTATTACTCTGACATCAGTTTCTAAAGCGCTAAGAAGTAAATAAATACGCGTAATGCAAGGTTTGTAAAACACCAGTAGAGCATATTTTTGTCAAAATTCTCTTTAACGTTAATCATAGTTATCAATGATACAAGTTATGAGTATTTTCAATTAGCACAAAAGATGAAAATATATGCATTATCAACTATAATCTCTGGTCACTTTAAACTGAATTAAATCTGATAGACTATATCTGAAATATTTATGTACAATTACGATCATCTTTTTACATAAAATGACACGCACATTTTGATTGATTATGTGAAACTAAAGCACCAAGACTAAATAAATACCAATAAGCATTAATTAAATACCAAGTCATCAGATTCCAAGATAGCTTTAGTTAAAATCCTTAAAAACAATTTTTTTGTTCATCTCTGTTTCACTTAAAGAAATCCAAACAATCTTGATTTAACATGTTCTTTTAACGGTACAAACTGTATTTCAAAAATAGAAACAGGAAAGAAAAAGAAATTTATTGCAATTCGAAAACTCACCCATGTAACGGGAAAAAGTTCAACAAAATAAACATAATTAGTCGCACATCCTAAATATATCAAAATATGAGGCCGTGAATGATAAACTTACACTACAATCAATAAACATAGCTAAAGAAACAACTTTTATATGAGGAAAAGAGTTAAAAACGTTGAATGTAAAAAATAAAAAAAAGGACAGACGATAAAATAAAGGCTATATCCGAATAGAACAACCAATTTTAAACTAATTTGAAATGAAATTCTGGATGGAAACGTTGTTTTAAGATTTGGACAGCAGCCAAAAAAAATCTCTTTTAAAACAATTATTAGAATTTTATTTGCTCATACGCAAAATGGCAACAGGAAAGAAATAAAAATTCCTGAATAACGTTATGTTAATTAACGTTTTAATTAATATATCCGCTAATTAAAGTCGTAAAATTACGAGATTGGTTCTATTGTTTTCTTTGGAAAATTTCGAATTGATCGGTATCTCGTTCGACTCTCGATTCGCAGCGGTTCTCGAGGAGATCGATCTTCAGACAGACAGACAGACGGACGCGAACAGATTTTAATATTATAGAGGATCTTTACCGAGCATGCTTAAAAACATAGGATTCGACCATTTTAGAAATAATTTGACAACGTTTCATATTTTTAAAAATATATTTTAATCGATGTGCAGGTTCACTCTCATTTTTTACGCTTTTGCGCATGACATCACAAGTGATGAACTGCCATTCACTGATGCCATTAGCACAGAGCGCAATATGTAATTCAATTCCTTACTCGCATGTACTGCAAAATATATGGTGATAACAAGCGTAGAGCGCAATATTTAATTCGTTTCTGAATTATGATAACCTGGAGACGTGGAAGCGTAAGCATTCAGAGCGCCAGTAGAGTTGCGCTGCTAAGTGCATCACTTGTGACGTCATAAAGATCACGCCTTATATGAAAAATCGGACATTTAAAAAAATTGATTAAAAATTAAACGTTTTGAAAATAAAAGATTGAGCAAAAAAAAAAAAAAGATACATGGAGCGAGGACATTCTGTCAACTTCAGTGACTAAAAGTAGTACTTTTGACTGATGGAAACAACAACATTCAAGTGCAAGGTTATCTCCTTCACTAGAAGAAAAAAAGGAAAAAGAGTAAAATTTAATGTCTTAAAAATTTAAAGTTTTGGTGAGTAATTCAAGAAGTGTTAAAGAGACTCTTCATTTAATTGCATAAGTAATGCGATACTCAGCAAAGTGATTGCTTTCAAAGTTATTGGATCAAACAAGAAAAAAAAAATATATAAAAGCTCACTATATCATAAGCGGTTTTGCGGAGCACGCACGTCTTTTTTCCAATGTCATCTCATTTTTTAGAACAATATATAAAAGGATTAAATTAATGGCCATTTTCCTTTCCTCACAAGATTTTTTTCTTTAAGAAATGCTGCAGTTGCTAAACAGAAGAAGGGTTAATAAATATTTAGCATTTTTCTGGTCATACCAAAAAGACTACACTTAATTTAGTCCTTTCGGAGTTCTTACTTTAATTAAATTTGGTAAAAAACGCAGAAATAGGATGAAAGATTGCTGTCAGAAATTTTCTGTAGGAAAAAAAACATCTTTTTCCTGAGGAGTTATGAGATACTTAACTAAGGAAAAATTATTTTCATTAATTCGTATAAGTGCGAGAACTTTTTAGATTCCGCTGAGATTTATTGAGTAACGTGGAAAATTAAGGAGAATATGATCCATATTTTGTGAAAAATTAGGTTATGGCAGTTTTTGTAGTTGTTAGCAAAGCTTTTTCATAGAACTAGTTACAAGTCTGGCGTTAAAAGAGCGATCTTAAAAACTTCATCATTCGATACGAAGAAAAAAAATCAGGTAACATATGCATATTACAGATCCGTTTTTTATGCCGTTCTCTTCTATACAAATGCAGAGAAAATAAGTTAAAAATACCCATTAGATGAAAGACAATAATCCTTTTAAAAATTAATATGTCACCGAACCTTCATCTGCTGGTAGTCATATTCTCTCATGGATTTCTTTTCAAAATTTAACTATAAATTTTAAAAAGAAATCCATGAGATATTATAACATTTTAATTTTTTAAAACTTAATTGTAAAATTTTGAGTATACGAACCTAAAAAACGTTATGACGGTTTGACTGCAGCTGTATTCAAGTAAACAAGAGAAGTACTAGATAGAAAAAGTATCCGAAGATAATACTAATTTTGAATGATTCAAATTTTAAGAAAATTGAAGAGAACCAATTAGCAAACAAATTAGTGGATTCATCAACGTGACAACGATCGATGGTAACATTTTCAGGCTTAGAAAATACTAAAACAGTACAGTAATCTTGGATTTACTGTAATGTTATCTTCTTCAAACCAAGGATCTTTGCACATCTGTATTTCTAGAGAAAAAAAATCACTTGCTAAAAGCTTAATGGTTTTTTTTTTAAACAACGGAAAGTCTAAAATCGCTTCGTTCATGTGAACGAGAACAAGCAAAAAGTTTGAAGGACTGAAATGAAATCATGATATGTTTCTTACGTATAGTCTGAGCAAAAGATCAAGTATGAAAATCTCTACCCCATATATATTGATCAATGCCGATATCTCCTTATTTTGTCACAATGTAAGTCATGATCCAGAAGCTGTCAAATGATATTATTATGTATGCTCCCACTTTCATTTAATTTCCAAGACTTTTCTATTTCAATACCCAAGGTCACTTAAGTTCCGCTTGCAAAAATTGCTTTCAGAGAGTATTCTGTAATAAAAGTAATAAAACAAGTTTCACCATTGCAAAACAAAAGAATAAGAAATGACTTTTGTTTGTTTTGAAACTATTCAAACTTCTTTACGTTACTCTGTTTATAAACTCATACGCTAATGTTCATAAAATCATGGTTTCCCTTTCTTTCTTCGTAACGTTTATATTTCTTTTAATGTCTTTTTACTTACCTTAATCTGAGCAAAGGCTTAAGTGTAAAAATCTCTACCCTAAATTAATATTAATCAATGCCAATACCTCATTATCTTGTTACAGTTTAAGTTCAGAACTTCAAATAATATTCTTAAGTATGCTTCCACTTTCATTTAATTTCCTTGATTTTTCTACTGAAATACCCAAGATTCTCTGAGCCCTATTTTCAAAAATTGCTTTCAAAGAATATTGTGTAATAAAAAATAATAAAATAAATTTCACTGCTGCAAAACAAGAAAATAATTTTTTTTGTTTGTTTTAAATCTATTTAAACTTTTTTACGTTACCGTATTTTCTGTTTATAAACTCATACGCTAATATTCAGTAACTCAGAATTCTTTATGCATGATTTAATTTTCTTTCTCTTTAATGTTTATTTTTCTTTTAACGCCTTTTTACTTTCTTTTAAGGAAAAGAAACTTTTCAGAAAATAAAGTATAGAAATGTTAAAAAAATAGATTGAAAAAAAAAAGAAAAAAAAACTTATCTTTTCGCCGACCTAACGCAGCTAGCTTCTGTAAGTTTCTATTTCTTTTTTTTTCATTTGTTCCTCCGATTTTATTCACCGATTGGATAAAAGTATCATCCGATAGGATTCAGTTTGATCGACAGACAAAGCTTAGGTTTACCGCTGAAAACGACTATCTGACTTTATATCAAACAGATGAAATACCTTACTTAAAACAAAATAAATCTTATTTCAGAAAGAAGACATTCATGAGTCGTTTAACTAGTACTCCTTTATAAATATATTTTTCCCTTTATAACTATTATTTACCGAATTCAACTATTATAGATGCAACTCATAAATTATTTCATTTTTAAACTGAGACATTTTGAACATTTAAAAGTAGTTATTTAAAACCTGTTTGAAAGAAAATACTTTTTCCATTCTTAACCCATCTGATTTTGTACTATTTATTTTTTTTTCACCGTAGATACAATATTTCAACAACATAATATGATAACTATCGAATAACTATCAATAAAAATTGATCCAGAATAAGAATTAAACCATTGATAGAAATCGGTGTACAGTAAGATATGATGTGATAATAACAATGTAACATGGTAACCACAAGAAAGAATTGATCGAGAATAAAAATTAAACCATCGTTAATAGTTGGTGTACTGTAAGATATGATATTAACAACACGGCAACCATCAATAAGAATTGATCCGGAATAAGTAACCATCGATAACAACTTGCGTACAGTAAGGTATGGTAGTAACAACACAACATGATAACCTTTGAAAAGAATTGGTCTGTTACTTAAAAAAAATTATTAATATCAAAGATGAATTTCAAAGAACATTCAATGCAGCTTATAAATACAGATAACAGATACATATTTATGACAATTTCAAAAGTTCATTAAAGTTCAGTTAATCACTAATTTATCAGGTTTTAAAAGAAATTCCCTGCTACATTCTGAGTGCTAAAGTATTAAATGCAGCAACTTTTTCCTGTACATAAAAGTTTTATTGCAACAAAATTTAACTGAGTAGTTATAAATATATTAAAGAACTTAAAGTGCAGTTAAAGTACCAGTTACGGTTTAGAAAGTTATTAAAACTGCTTAAAACTCCCTCTTATTATATAATAAAGGAAACTGAGATATTTTCACTATGAACTTCAAAACTTGCGAACAGAAACTTTAATTTTCTATTGTCTTTCACTGCTTATTGTGTATTTCGGCTTAAGAAGACCTTTCCCCTAAGCAATTTCATGTCGTCGTAAAAAATCATTGAATAGCTTTAAAATTGAAAATTTTTTAATGAAAAGTATTTAAATAAACTTCCCGTAAACTGTTGTCAAGTTTGGTTATATTTTGTTCAGTAATTTTCATTTTTCTGCTATCTCAAAATAAATTTTTATATGACAAATTTCCTGCATTTTAAAAAACAAACATGACATTCACTACGACGCAAAATGTATCCATTGCACAAAGAGAACATTTTTGCTTCATACATCTTCGAACATGACGTGGTGAAGAAAAAAGTTATGCTCTTCTAGTTATCTTCCGGCTAACTGTCAGTTTGAAAAGAAAATGGTATCGTAACTTAGCGTATTCTTGTCATCGTGGAAGTTATTGAGGGGAAAATAAGAATTGAAGTCAGTTTCAGACGAAAGAGAGTAAAATAAAATCTCGTTAAAAGACGTCTGTTTAGATTGCAAGACTTGTTGTTATTTTTTCCCAGACTAACAATGTTTTTTTTTTAATTATATATATTTTTAAAATTTATTTATTTATTTTTTTTAACTTTTTTACACAAGAATTAGAGTAAAAGAAAACTATTTAAAACATAATTGTTTTTCTATTGCTGCGTTTTACCCGAATGCGTGTGCGCGACGCAAAGGAGGGTAATGTGTTTATAAGTCTATGTATGTATGTTCGTTCCTATTTGGCGGTGTTGGGGCTAAACGCACTTATCCAATTTTGGTAATTCTCACGTCAATCTATTTGTCTTTACCTTGGGTTTTCTCACTACACACATGACGGTAACAACCACATCAACAACCAGTTGCCATTTTGTTAGCTCGGGATCGTGTCGCACGCTACCTGCGTGCGACACAGCGTGCGACAAATGCAGGTAGCTTTTTAAGCCTTTTTTTTTTGTTTACTAAGTCTACTAATTGGGGCCTCAGTGACCGAGTGGTCTAGGCGATTGCTTCTCACACTTGAAGCGGTGGGCTCGACTCCCACCCTCACTCCGGATGTACTTTCCCCTCTTTCTGATGTAAAATCTTCCATGTGTTGTTTATATGTATTCTGTACTGTAATAACAAAATATATCATGCGTAAGGGAGGTAAGACACTCAGCTTGTAGTCCTCATCAAAATAAACGTGTGCAATAAGCACCAAAAGAGCTGTGCTGTGGTTGACTTAAGTTCGCGCATTTTTGCTGTAGGTCAAGCACATGTAGCTTTAAGCCGAGTTAGGTCCCTAGAGGGACTAATTATCAGCAGTTTATAAACCACCGCTAGTTACTTAATAAACCTCACGATACAAACTCTCTCAATGAAACGACAAGAGAGCGAAATGTACCGTCTTATAATCATAATAACTAAGTCACTGAAAATTAACTAAAAAGTGTTTAAAAAAATAAATAAATAAAAACGAAAAATCGACTGCGTAAAAACGAAAAAAAAAAAAAACTAAAAAGAAAAATGTATAAGCCCAGTAGTTTAGAATGTTAATAAGTACTACTGAATAACTACACCACTGAAATAGTTTTATAATCGTACACAGATAAGACAAATCATAAATTCAAAAAGCAGAATAGAAGGATCAACAGTCGAGGCCTATTTACATTTTACGGGGTTCCTTAATTTAGAAAGGAATGGGTCCCGACTGTTGATCCTTCTATTCTGCTTTTGAATTTATGATTTTTCTTACCTGTGTACGATTATAAAATTATTTCAATGGTATAGTTATTCAGTAGAACTTATTAACATTTTAAACTACTGGGCTTATACATTTTCCTTTTTATTTATTATTTATTTTTTTTATTTTCACGCAGTCGGGTTTTTTGTTTTTATTTATTCATTGCTTCTTTCTTTATGTTATTAAAATACCTTTCTTATGTTTTCATTAGGATAAGCGTCTCACTTACTGAGCTATACAGATTTTCTAATTAAAAATTAATTCTTATTATGTTCAGTAACACATAATGTTTACTAATATTCATCAGTTTTAACACTTGACTAGTTCGTTATTTACAAATAATTAAGAACTATCTATCATGGTGGAACTTCTTGTCTCAGGCAAATTGCAACCTTGGAAAAGTGCTTTCCATTTATTCATTTTTATTTATTTGTCACCTTCTGAAACATAACAAAACATGCATTTAACGATGCTAAATAATACTTACCGTATTACACCGCATTATCCGGCATGCCGCAAAATTCGGGGGTTACCAGATTTTCATTAACACGTGCCTTGTCCTTTCCGGCATGCCGTAAAAATTGAGGTTAGGAAAAAAATAATACTACAAAAAATATATGTTCAGCTTAAAAATGAATGTAAGTCCGACTGATATCATAGTAGTACTAATAAACAGTTAAATTTTGTAAATATATTTACTAACAATGTCAATTGTTAATTTAACAAGAAAAATATTTTTTAATGATGAATAATTTCTTGAAAATAAAATTAAAACTAAGTAAGCAAACATTTTAACAGTAAGTTACCATACCTAAACCAGTGCTAAATAATTTACCATAGACATTCAATAAATAAAAATTAAACTTATTACTCTAAAATGAATCTAAAATAATTTATTTGAAAAACATTATGAATAAATCGCAGTAACGATGATTGCTTCTGAAGTGATTACTTTATTGGCATATAATTAATTCCAATAATAATGACCTATTATAAATAACAAGCACACATTATATGCAATACACTTTTTTTAGAAAGAATGTTACTTTCACTATTTATTTTTTTTTCATGACAGTAATTTGCTTTGTGATTAGAACTAAATGGGGAAATTTACTTTTGTTTTGTTGCAAAATAAACCTTAAATTTTCCCGCATGCCAGAAAAATCGAATTTCCCGGCATTCTAGTCAACTTTGCTTTTTTCTGACATGCCGGATAAAGCGGGGTAATACGGTATTTAAGTGAAGGCGTAATATAAATGCTGAAATGTCACAACCTTCCATTCTCTTATCTAAATTTATTTTTTAACGGTGTGCGTAAACGGAAAATAAATAAATAAATAAAAACTAATACAAAAATAAATTTAATAAAAAGAAAAAAAAAATCTCTAAAATAAATTTTTGCAATGCTTCAAATATTATAACTTGAAATCAAGATTTTTTTTTATGTCGATTTTTGCATACGACGAAACGATACGAACTATACAAAAATTCTTTATTAGTATGACTTTTGCATACTTAAAACTCGTTCCAGCATTTTTCGCCATTACCATTAAACAGTTTTTTACAGATAAATTGAGAAATAACAACGTTTAACTGCTCAAAACTGCAGATTATTGCATACACGTGTTCCGGGGCTCCGGTTTGCTCTTTTTCACTGTAAGATACGAAAGCTTATTACAGAAAATTCATCCGAGAAAATCAATTTGCCGAGGGTAAAAGCAGGGGAGATAAGCAAGCAGCTTAAAAACTTGAGAAAACTATTAATTTGAGAAAACTATAAACCATTAAAGAATCAATCGGAATGCAAACAATGAGCAAGAGTTTTCTCAGAGGTACGCAACAAAAGCGCGAAAGTATTCGATTGGAGAAAACTTAAGATACAAAGATAAAACTAAAATAACAATTTTATTAACCGCGAATCGGAAGAAAAAGAAAAGCTGATAAAAAAGAAAAAAAGAAAACATCAGGAAATGAAATAAAACACAAAAATTTCGAAAAAAAATGGAAAATAAAGATAAGTAGAACAAAGTAAAAACATGTCAACCGCCTTACAAAACCGGAAAACAACTTATAATTAAATTAAGCAAAATAGATTAAAAAAAGAAAAAAAAAACATGTGAAATAGATAAATGAGGATAGAAAAAGTGGAATAGTGGAATGCAGACGGTAGAGAAATACGGAATAGATTTAAGATCGTTCACTTAGTTATGTCTTTCTCCCATTCACTTTCATCTATATTTTGCATGTTTTATTTTTTATTATTGTGTTTTCCATTCATTTTTAACTCTCTAGCCTAGTTTATAATTTTGTGTTTGGTTTATTTATTGTTGTTTCTTTCCCTTTCATTAAGCTTTTTCGTATTAAGCCTCTATGTACAAAAAAAATCATAACTAACTACAAGACTTATCCCAAATTTGAGTTTTATGTTGCCAACATGGAACTTGCATTCACATATAAAACATCATGTAATTGTTTAAAATGTTCCTTAAATTCAGGTATTGTATAACTTATTTAAAATATTAGAAACGCATTGTTTGTTTTTGTATCACGAAAAAATATTCTTAAACATTTAGTTTAAAATTTCAAGTGTAATTAGTCAATTCGCAACTTGTTCAAAAAACCAAAAAATAAAAACAGCTAGAAACAGTTGTTAGCTGCATTAATAATAATAATGTTACTAATAATAATAACAATAATAAAAAAGTAAAAAATAATAAAAATAATGAGTATTAGAAAAAAATGCTGTTTGAATTTTCATTAAAACACGATATTCAATATATTTCTTGAAATCCACATTAATGTTCACAAGTTAACAACTTAAGTTTATTTTTCAATGACTGCAAAAAATATTCAGTGTTAATGTTTTTGAAAATAAATATTTTTAAGTGATTTAAATGAGAGTAGAATTAGAGGATTAGAGCAAATATAAAGGTAAATAGTAAACTAACCCCCCCCCCGTTAATTGAAAACTAAAATAATAATAGTAAAATAAGGGAGTTGACTGAGTCAGCTTCCCACGGAAAGTGCATTTAGAAATGTAAGTGAATAAAAAATTCAACATTACAAGCAATTTTTATAGCGTCAAACGTTTTTTAAAGCATAAAATCTATTAAAAAGAATGCATTTAAATTCTCATTTGTAAAGCAGTAATAATGCAGTCACACTTCCCTCTTAAACAGTATTTTTGCCTACTTTCCCGTAAAAGTAAAAACTAGAAGAAAAAAGCTCGAAAGAAGGCTTAATGCATCTTTAAAATAACAAAAAAGTGAAAAATAAATAAAACAGTTAAATAAATATTACAAAAATTAGAAACTGAAAAGTAAGGCTTTGAGATAAGAAATATGTGTAGCTGTCGGTCTGTCTTTCTGTCCCCCTGCAATAACTCGAGTGATTAGTCCAATTTCCTACCTATTTTTTTGTTCAGACGATCTCGGAGAGAACAATTTGCACGTACGGGAGAAGAAATCGAAATGTTTAAAAAACTGTGCTGATTTTGAGTATGTTCCTAACTTTAGTTTTCAAGAAATAAAGAAAATTATTAATAAAAACCGAAATGCTATCTCTCGGTTTCTCAACATTGACGCAAGTAGATAAATGTGATTGAATCAAAATAAAATTAATTCAAAGCACAAATATTATTTTCATGACTGCGAATTTGGACTCTGACTCCAAGTAGATCTTTTAACAGAAAGAAATTGCTGTGCTGATGAATAAATTTTTTGCTAAAATTTTTTGTTTAAGAGGATATTTCAATCTGTTTGTATTTCTTTCCAGCAGTATACTTTCTTTTTAATTTTTTGGCAACGGGGGAAAAATTGGAAAAAAAAAAGAAGACCGAGGCACTTCATTTTTATGCAAGAGACCCCCATCCCTCCCATAGAATCAATCGATTTTTTCTTGATCAAAATGATTTATTTTGACACGATTTTAATTTTTACTTTTTTCTTTAAAAAACTACTAAATAATTTATTAAAAATAAAAGCTGCATTATTTAAAATTGTACAACAATTTTTCTTTCTTTTTTTTACGGATCTATTTCATCAGATGAGAGATGTATACTTTGTTTTCAGAAATCAAATAATATGTTAAAAAGGCATTTTGACGTAATTTGTAGTCTTGATTATTTAAGAGAATATTGTAAGTTCTGGACGCAATTTCTTGTTTAACTTTTAAGTTACTATTTAAAACGAAAACATTGCGCACAAATATCTCAATGCTATACATTTTTTAGCAAAAAAGTTACAAATATACTTTTAATAAACTAGAATTTTATCAGAATATATATGCAATACAAATTCGAATTTCGTGAATGTGGAATATTTTTTGACCCGTAATAGTTAAAATTTTTTGTTGGGTTAAAAATTAGGGAATTTGTATTAATAATTAACATCTTAATCTTCTTCTCTCTAACTACGAGGTAAACATTTAATCAGTATCTAACTACATCGTTTGAAATTCTCTTTTATGTACAAAACCTTATTTATTGCACGTTAAAAATTTTAGTGTCGAGTTTCAATTAAGTAATTTCTAGATATTACTAATTCAGTTATTGCAGTCAACTAAATATGCATCATTAAAAAACTAACTAAGAAGGATTGAATTAAACTGTCTTGTTAATCTGTAAGCAGACGTTATTAAATTCTAGATAGGTTTAGTGAATCTTAATTAAAATTTATCTTGAAAGAAGGAAAACTTCACTTAATTTCACTTTTTTTTCATGGCACGGCATCAGTGATTTATGAAGTGAATTTTATGTAGTGTACTAGGGATGATAAAATCCGGAATCTCGACTCCTAAAAGCATTTTCTCCCTTTTTAAGTGTTAGGTTACTTCTTCAGTTCTTTTTTTCTAGTAGTACCTAAGAAAATTAAATAATTAATCTATTTATAAATTTTAAGATGCGCATTCTAGTTTAACAGAGAACTCCGAATTAAAGCATATGTCTTGATAACTGAAATTAAATGTCATGCAGGACTTACTAATTTAATGTATTTTGAATATTAAAAAAAAAATTGTTAAAGCGTTGACTCAATGAAATATTTTGTATTGGCTAGTTTCATGAGTTGAAGCATGTGTATCTAATATTAATGGCAAAACTTTAATTACATACACAAATTAAGAAGCCACTAATTTATTTTCTAACTTATTTATTCGTTTAAATCATTGTTTAAAACATAATGCCGTTCTCAACATTTTAATTGAACTATTGTTTTTAAATTTTCAACTGTAAGGGACTCATTTAAGTTCCGTGATTTTTTTCTGTTAATGACAAGTGTTGATTTAGATAAATGATTCAAAGTACCAGGCAAAATTAAAACTAAGACATAAATCGAGAATCAATAATCATGAACAACGGTGTAAGAGCTTTCAGTACTACATGGGTAAATGCTTCTGTTGTTGAAAATGATACTGAATCAAACAGATTTCTAATTCAGAATTTTTCACGTAATTAATAACGTTTAACTGTTTTCAAAAATGTTCCAATTTTTCAGCATTATTTACAAGATGAGGGTCAAGATTAGGAAGTTAACCAACTAAATCTCAGACGCGATCACTAGTTGGAACCACTTCTGGAAGAAATGTTGATTCTGTTACCTTCAAAAGCATAAGAACACGACAATTCTTAAATACGATAATTATTGTTTAGTTTATGATTAACGTTTATCTAAAAAGAACATTAATGATATTCAATGCAAATCAAAATCCTAATAAGTATTCTCACAGTGTTAATCCTTTATTTTAAAAGAATAGGGGGGATGGGTGCAGGGTGAGAATGCATTGATGATAAGTAGGGGAGTGCGGGGCTAAAAGTTCCGCGGGTAAATTGTTCCCTTGGAAATGGCTTAATGAAGAAAAAAGATAAATGTATTTTGTAAATACCTGGTAAAATGGAATGTTGCAGCGCACCGATGGCAGCCATATTAGTCAAGCCAATGACGTCGTTTATATTAAAAGCTGAGTACGTGCATCAGTGATCCACTTTTGAAAATATTTTCTTTTTTAAATTTTTGGTCTTTTTCATGAACTTCAAGTAATAGTGTCTAGTTCTTTGGTGTTTTCATGAAAATATAGATTGTGCATCATATTGTATTCGCTGAAACATGTGCTTGTGGGGCTAGTTGTTCCTTCGTTTTGGGGCTAGTTGTTTCGAGGAATAACTTGCTCAAAAAAAAAAAAAAAAAAAAAAAAAAAAAAAAAAGGAGCAGCTAGCCCCAAGAAACTTCTTACCCCTATTCATCTGTATCGGATGTGCAATGAACAAAAAAACACATAAAAATAAATGATATGCGTGTATATTTGTTACCGTAAACTACAGAAATTGGAGAATGTTGACTCTCACTGATGATTCACTGGAAATATTTGATCTTTCTCCAATAGAGAGATGGAAAAATGGAAAATTTTCGAAGATCAAAATATGATTCAAAATATCTTTCATACGTTGATATGAAAATATGAAATTTTCGGAGGATCATTTTTTTTCTCCATATCTTGATTACGCCACCTTGTGGTGATTTGCAAAAGTATCCAAAGAAATCAAACAGTTCAATGTTGCTCAAGCAAAGCAGATGTCGCATTGGACAGATCACATCCTTCGCAAGTGGATCTGACTAGGGTTTAACTTTTTAGCCGTCATTAGCCGGAGACTGCAGCTTCTCTTTTGTGAGTTTAGCCTGGTAAAATCTGTGTAGGGCTCTCATTACCGGATTATTTTATTAATTTTACTGTAGTATTATATTCTTACTGAATTTAACTATGTTAATATATTATAATGTTATTATACTTATTAAATGTGCCTTAATATATGTAACTGTACGCAAAGGGTAATAATTAATCCTTTAAATTCTCATTATAAACGCAAAAAATTAAAATTAATTAATTTGTTTTATGTTTAAGAAAAAAAATCTGAATATTCGGACGATATTGCTTAATAGACTTTAAATAAACACTGCTTTACATCAAACTATTATTTTTTTTACTACAAATTATACTTTTAACAAATATCCCACTAAACAAAACATTGTTAATCTTGAAATCATTTTCGTTAAACTTCGTCGTGTTAATATCGGAACAACTTGCCCCGTCCTCCGCGGAATAACTAGCCCTAAGAACGGACAATCCTTTCCAACTTTCGGTACAATAAAATTAATTTAAAAAAAAAACATTACGAAATACTACTCAAAAAAAATCTTACTATGAAACGGGCATACATATGGTCCAATCCAAAAGTAATAAGCCTCACATTATAATGACGCATTCACACCCAGCAGCTCGCTCCACTTGACAGCGACGGTGGTGAGGGTTGTTGGCTTTAGAGCACAACGCAGGTCAGTTGCCTCCCAGCGTTCGGAGCGGCACCATCAACTTTAACAGTAATCCCTATACGGTGATGCGTGACACGGCAATATGGAAAGTTCGTCAGAGCAACGCAAAGAGATCAGATTTTGCTTCCGGTTTCTTTCCCAAACGTTCGCATCGCTTCACCAGGCGTTTGGGACTGAGTATCTGTCCCATTCGCAAGTAGAAAAGTGGCACGAGGCCTTTCGTAAGGCCGCAAAGTGGTGACTGAAGAAACCCCAGTCTAGATGCCCGTCCTCGATCCGTACTGACGTAAATTTGAAACGAATATGTGAATTTTTTTAACACGGACTGGTGTTTGAGTCTTTATCAAGAAGCAAAATTCCTGGACATCGGAGACAACGGTACAACGCATTGTTACGGAGAAGTTGCACGTGAAAAGTCTGCTGGAAACTTGTGCCGAGAGTTTTGACTGAAGAAGTTCCGAGTCAACGTTCCCGTGGTATTCTATCCTTTCTAGAGTTCGAGCTTGTGGCCTCCTGACTTCTTCTTGTTTCCACTATTAAAACCAGCTCTGAAAAGGAAACGTTTTGACTCCATCGAGGACATCGAAGCACATGTCAAGGCAGCCCTTGCAGATATCCCGAAACAGGACTTCAGGGATGCCTTTGAGTCATGAAAATAGCGCCTACAGCAGTACATTGTTGCAGGAGGTGCATATTTTTAAAACTATTAATCAGTTATAGCGATCAGCTCAATAAATCCGTCTTTTTAAACGGAGGCTCATTACTTTTGGATCGGACCATATTTTAATCTCAGAATAATCATTCCAGAACTAGGTTTAAATAACAAATTTTGAGCTTGTTTGAAAAACGGAACTTTTAGCCTCACCCTCCCCTATCTTTCGCCAGTAAAATATGTTTACACAAATGCTATCATAATATAGTCTCAACTGAAAATGAGTTACTAGATAATAAATAATAATAACAATATAATAAAAAAAAGTTTGTTCTCAATCTTCAAGCCTGTGTCATTACTGATGAACTCATTTCATCTTGAGGAACCAATGACTTTCCGTGAAGTAACCCTACACAATTATATGCAATCCATGCTGCAATATCTACTAGTAGAATGTGGCAAAGCATTATCATTGCATTTGAAAGTGCAAATGCTGTACGTCAAGGACCTTCTGTGCAACGAACTTTTACCCGCTACCTGCGGTGTGAAGTTGCAGATTGCGATCAAGACAAAGTATGGATAAGTTAATGGTTTGACGGCAGTGAAATCTTGCGCTGAAAGCTCACGTATACAATCCATGGTACAATGTCAACGAGAGTAAACCATTAATTTGCCGTCTGGAGGAGCTGGTAATTCCGCACAAACAAGCTCTTCCCCCATCAGCAAAACTTCCACGAGTAGATTGTGGTAGAGCATTCAAAATGTATCAATAGGAGTCCATAACTTTGAGTCAAAGAAATCTTGTTCAAAGACGCTTTTGCTCGCAACTAGAAGCAAAATGTCAACGAGTAGATTGAGATAGAATGCTAACACGTCATCTGTCGTGAACGATAGCTTTGCGTTAGAGGGATCGCATAGAGGTCGTAGCACGCATTCTATGACAAAGTGTCCAGTTAGATTGTTGATTAACATTCCAACTGTTGAGATGTTGCTAAATGATAAGTTAGCGCGCACTGTACCTTTGCAGTTTTGACTGTGAGATACAAGTTCTTCCTTTTTCATAGGTTCACTAAATTGAAAGCTGAACACACCCTGCGCATCAATATTATTCCGCCTTTCCAGTTCATTTTTTATGATTTAGTTTCACGAAAGTAAAGCAAACTGGTAGGTAAGGAATTATGAAATACTTTATTTTTCCAGTCGAGGGTAATGTTATAATTTTTGAGTTGTTCAAAATTAAACATGAATATAGAACTTAAAAAAAAAAAGAAAAAGGAAGAAAGAACAAAACAAGATCGCCAGAAATCTTCCTTCGAAGGAAGGTTCATTTTCAACTACGCTAATGTCTTAAAAACTAACAGGGTAGGAAGAAAAATAAACCTTAGTTGTGGGACGGACAGCGTTGCTACATTTTAAATTTGCTTTCAAATTTTTAAGCTCTAACTAGTTCTTCTTAAATAAATTAATTGGTATGAAAAAAAAAAAAAACCCAGAGAACGTAGCCTGAAAGCAAGCAAGAATGAGCAAAAGTGTAAGTCTTTTCAAAATCATGTATTTAATAATGAAAATGAATTACTAATAGTGTTACTAGCTGTATAAAGAGTATTACATTCTTCGTCGAAGAACAGTTTGTTTTTTGTTGAAAAGCTCTTCTTAAAAAAACCTTAGCATAGTTAATTGGACGGATAAAGAAGCTTTCAAATATTATGGAAATTCCGAGCTAAAGAAGTTTCCATGAGCTGTATTTGCCTATTACTTAGTATGCTCATTAAAATTACGATATATATATATATATATATATATATATATATATATATATATATACATTTTAATGAGAATTTAAACCCTATTTTCTTACTTCACTATTATCAGTTGAAACTTTACTACAAATCGTCTCTGATCATAATTTATTATTCCATAGCTAGGGAAAAACTATCTTTGTTATGTTTCAACTATTATAAGAAATGATGGATTAGTTATTATAAAAAATGCAATATTAGTACTGAAACAATGTGTTAAATGTTGCGCGTATAGAATGTAAATAAAGAATTGTTGCCCAGTATAATTACTTCAACTACTGTTCTGAACTCTTAACGTTCAGCCGGTTTCCGAAACCAAGTTCAAGGAAAAAGTTTGAATATTATTTTTAACATATACTAAGCTAGTTAATATTTAATTGGCAGAAAAGGTGAAAGGAATGTCAATTTTCAATTAAATAAATTAAGAATTAGAAGCAAAGTCAAATAATTGGAGAAATAATTTCAGAAGTCTAGGTTTACATTGATTAATGAGTGTACAAAAATATATTAAATTGTTACCATTATTCTTGTGTGAAGAATACTAGTTTATTTCCAGTTTTTACCTTCACTGCATTTGTGTAAAAAAGTAATATTGTTTCGATTTCATGACTTAGAGGTGCTTTTGCATAAGTACTGTTATACAAGTACGTTTTGATCTTACCCTTTTAACTAAAGTTAAAGCCACGTTTATTAGTACTACTAAAGATTATTATCAAGTTTAATGTGTAACTATCTAATGTAGCAAAATTTTCGGCATACGGTTGATAAATAATCAAATTTCAGTTACATTTTCGCCTATTATGTGCTATTCTTTATTAGCTTTAATGGCAACTATTTGCATTAACACTTTCAAGAATTATTTCTTGTTGGCTGTTTGCAAAATTTCGAACAGAGAAACATAAGTGGTAAAAACGCATTTCCCAGAAATTGTTTTAGTGACAAATATAAATTAAGGAAGGTAAAAACAAAACTTGCAGAAGTTATGAGGAACATTATCTTCAGCTCTGCTTTTTACTTTACGTTATCTTCGCATGGTAGAAAATGAGTTGTGATGCTAGTTTTGAAAATGGTTGTCATTATGTGGGAAGTTAAGAATAATGGCTATTGCTTTTGGGTATAGTTTGTTTTCATTATACCCTAATGACTTTGTTGTAAAATCAGTCGGGTCATTTGTTGTCTCAGTTGACTTCGCTCTTTTGCAAGAGTAAAGCAGAATATTTAATTGTTCACTCTCAATTGAGTCACTGTTTTATTTTAAGTTAGTTTGTTTCCCAATGATGTTTCAATGTTATGTAAAATTTATAAATGGTAAAGATAAATTAAAATTTTTACTCAACAAATGTCCTCTTAAAAGTCTTTACTTTTTACATCGCTCAAGTTATTTTTTATTTTCGAAATAAGTACTGAAATATGTATGAAAAGGAAAAAAAAAACTTTCTCAATTATAACTCAATTTAGGGTAAATTTTTAGACAACATTTATTCATTTTTTTCCCTTCCAGACAACTTATTCGCTTCGTATAATCCCACAATGCTGAGGTATGTTGGTGTGCCTTGGACAGGTCATATAAGGTGTGAGAACATTTGAGGCAGTGAGAAACAGAGGGATGTAAGTGGCAAAATTGGAAATTTTGAGATAATCAGTACACATGGTAGGTGAACCTTTCCTCTGTCTTGGGGCAAGAGATGGTACTAGTAGCCCTGGTAGTTGCTGCTATGCAACATGATTTAGAAAAAAAATTCAATGAAAGTCTACCTAGGATGTTATCTTTAAATGCGTTTTACTCAAAACTTGAAAATGTCCACTCGCATCCCTTTGCTTCTCACTGCCTCATTTAATAAATACACTTGCGTAGCTGCTTCGGATGGTTGTCCTGCTTTAAAATGGCAACACTAATAGAGACAGAGAGTACTGCATACGACCATATGATGTCCATGCAAACAAAAGAGAAATTTTGGGGTTCATGAGATGCAGATAGGCGCCACGAGCCTGGATCCTATTTAAGCAAATTTGCACTAAAAGTTAGACATTTTATAACTCTAAAAATGCCATATTAAACCAAAGTCTTTACTCCCTTGTACTTACATATTACTAATTTATATGAAATAATAATAATACGAGATTATCCAAGAGAAAAAAAAAACTATCTTTGCCGAGATAAACCTAAAAATTTTATTTTAAAGTTGTGAGAATGCATGCTTGATAAGGTTTTTTATTCTTTTTGATACTGTTTTTGAGTTTTAAAAGCTTTATTTTCTAGAAATTTCCGCCTTCCCCCTTTTTTCCCTCCAACCTTAGCAAAGACAGTCTATAGCTGTGTTTTTTCAACTACAAGTTTTAAATTGTAATTAATTGTCGAGGGGAGACCCCGGACTCCCCGGGGGATCCCCTTTCCTATCAGATAATTTTTTTATTCAGTGTACCCCCTTCCCTAAAAGTTTTTTCTGGTTGCGCCACAGCACATTGCCTGAGTAGATTCGGAACGACCCTTTGATAGGGAGTCCATGAGAAATTAGCGAATGCGGCAAGGAATCAAAAAAGTTTGGGAACCCCTGTTATAAACCTAAACTAATATATCGGGAAACATAAGTGTTATGCAACGTCATACAATTTTCATGCAATATTTGACTTTAAAATAAGGGCTGAAGAGAATTAATAGTGGAATCTAGAATCAATGATGGCATGAGTTAAAATAAGCATTTTGATGCTATTTCAAAAATTCACAAAACCATTGCAGGAGAAACCCTGTTTAAAAAACTGTTAAAATAACATTAAAAAAAAACTAAAAAGCAAATAAAATCATGGGAAGAATAAGTGCATTTTAACTTAAAATGTATCTTTCTGAAGTAACAAATAAGATATATTGTGAGTTTTTGCTCACTTTAAGAGAAAACTATGGATTCACTCAAACATTTCAGAGTCAGACTTTGATTTTGAATTCCCATCTGAATTGCACAATTTACCTATTTTTAGGTTAAGAAACTCTTGACTAATATTAATTGTAAATTTTTTGAGTAATAGCTCTTTCATTTATTTCTAGTTCATATTCCTTTTGTTTTGTTGCCCCTTTCGTAATATAACTGCTTCCAATCATAGGATAGATACTTAAGCTTAGCCACTCAGATCTCTTTTTAAATTCTTTTTACTGTGAATTGAACTGAAAATGCTGAACGTTCTTTCTTCTGCAGTAACTAACGCACTTAAAATATGCTAAGCTACTTTAACACTTGTTCCTCACAAAATTCTCCACCAGAATACACTGTAAAAAATCTCGGAAAGCTCTCTGTTTATTACAGAAAGCTTTTTTATGTATTCAGATTCGTACGCCCTCAGCAGTTTTCTGCTCTTATCAAATACCTTTCCCGTTTAACAAGAAAGTAAGAGACGACGCCTGCGCAGCTCACACTTCAATTTTATAGTCCAGCACCAACTCCAAACTGAAACTCGTGAAAGCACGCAATGAAAACAAAGAATCTTATTGCGCAAGAAAATAAGTCGGTAATTTTTTTTTTTTTTTTGTCTCAGAGAAAAATTCTTTGGAATAAACAAAATCCTCCGGTCAAATGCATTTTTCTGATCTAAAGCAATAAGTTGTTCTTCTCTCTAGAAAAGTAAGAGGAAGTGCTGACTCATGTGCAAAGTAACACTCATCAAGGCCATTAGTAGAATTTTTGTTCCTCGCATGAATTCACTGAAGATAATTTTAAAGTCTTATATTTTCTTGCTACTGTATCGTCATGAGATTTAATTTGAAGCTATGTCACTTATTTTTAAGTACGAAGTGCAACTTCTCGACGTTTCTCGTGGAAGGAATGCAAACTGAAATTAAAAACCAAATAACTGCCGAGAGGACGCCATGTAAATTCGTTGCGTCGCATAACTTGTGTAGGTAATATACTTTTTTCTTGGATACTTTTTTTCTTTCTACCAAATGGGTAATTTTTGTAGGCAGAATTTTATTCTGTCATAAAAATCACCTTTTTGGTGACCAAAGCCTGCAAAAGACCACCACCGACGAATAAGTAAGTCGCTTTGCAACTCTATTACTTTAAAGTGATTTAGTTCATATAAATCTCGTTAAAAAAAACATTTTCCTCAGTATCATGTTTTCGTTGTGAACTATTGCAATTTGAAAATGTTTTACATTACATAGTACACATATTTAAAGTGCAAGTGTGTCTAGTTTTATTCTGTAAAATTTATGAATTGAAGATTATAAAAAACTTTAAATAATTGTTATTGTGTACTTTGTTTTTATGTGTCAATCTCAGTTAATATTTGGCTGAGCATTTATGTATCAAGCATTATGAATTGAATGTTATAATGTGCAAATTGTCAAGTTTGATAATTCGTCTTTAAGGTTGCATGTTTTCATTCTCTGTAAACAGTGTAGCTAGATTGTATGAAGTAAAAAAAAAACTATCTCTTGTAATTAGGAACATAGTGCTTCAGTATTATCTACATGACGATATCTCTTTAAATATTTGCATTAGCGAAACGCTTTAAATTAGTTAAATGTGTATTAATTCCTTTAACAAATAGATTCTAGTACAGTAAAAATAGGGGTCGGACCCAAACATCCAAAAAAAAAAAAGCTAAACCTGGTGCAAATTGTTTATTACCCTCCCAATAAGAACAGGTAAAAAGTCCCACCCCATTGTGAGTCGGGTTTTGGAATGAAGAATATCTAAAAATTGCCGTTTTGGGTATTTTTCCAGAATTTTTAGAGTAAATTTAAAGTGAGAATAATATGTTATACTAAATTTAAAAGCATGAAATTAAAGGTGTTTGACCCCCAAGAGGGATGATATAACTCGCCAATGCTACAGAGCCCCCCTATCCCGGTAAAACGAAGCAGTACCCCCGAAACCCCCTCCATAAATTTCATATGGAAACATTATGTTATGCTAAGTTAAAGTTAGAAATCGAGTGTATCCATCCTCCAAGATCGATGGTGCACCTCCTCTCAAAGCTACAGCATCCCCCCTCCGCAAAATAAAATAAATCCTCACCCCCCCTTTTATTTCAATTAGAAGTATTATTTCAATCAAATCTAAAATGCATTAAATCAGGACTGTCCACCTCATAAGAACACTAGCTCACCTCCCAAAACGAAATTATATACTAAAATACTATCCCCCCCGCCCCCTCTGATGGTGCACATTTAAATAAATGGCCAGAAAAATTACGCTGAACTGTGTTTTGCTTTCAAATGATTTCTTCTAAGCTTGTAACAAAAAGTCTTCGTTATCAAAATGTTTTTTGGAATCTAGATCCTCAGCAAAATCGTTATTGCTGCAGATATGTCTAACACAGTTTGTGCATATAATTGAGCACTTCAGTGCACTTTCAGACTTTTCAAACATTCACTATATCCAATGAACCTCTCAGAGCAAGCACAAGATTTGAGACGCAGAAAGTCTTCTAGAGCAGAAGGCTTGGCTGTTGTAATAGGACGCACATTATATTTCTGTGGTGCTTTCTTTGCATCCATCAAAAATGACACTAGCTTTCCCATACTTACAAGTTACCTAACCCTGCATTGCTGGCATATTTCCTTGAAGCTTACAGATTATTACCAAAAAAAATGATCAAGCAGGTATCTCCTATCTATTACATATGAGGCAGTGAGAAGCAAAGGGATGTAAGTGGCAAATTAAAAATTTGGAGATAAACAGTATAAATGGTTGGTGAACCCCTCCTCTATCTTGGGGCAAGAGATGGTACTAGTAGACCTGGTAGTTGCTTCTATACAGCATGATTTAGAAAAGAAAATCAATGAAAGCCTATCTAGGATTTTATCTTTAAACGCGTTTTATTCAAAACTTGAAAATGTCCACTTACATCCCTTTGCTTCTCACTGCCTCATATATGACACCAGCTGTTTGTTCTGTGATGGTGGATGAACCTTTTGCTTCAGATAATAGCACTTTAACGATACAAGATTTCTTCCCTTCTGAAACCAGATTCATCGAATACTGATGGAGGATCAGCGCATAACTCGCACCAGAAGTTTTTAACAATTTGTTATTCCATCTTTACAGATAGTAACTACTCTCGTAACAGAAGCTAAAGACATAACTGCTTACCTCCTTTACAAAGAAATGCCACAAAATTGTTTGCCTTCAATATCCTTTGATGCTACTACCCGAACGTTAAAGTTCTCATCGCAACTCACCTTATAATTAGCGACCAATACCACTACCAACTTGAGAGGTAGGAAACTTCTGGGGGCTTTAGAAATGGATTGTGATTTCCAAACTGGGAGACAAAAAGCTGTAAATATTTAGCATTCTATTGTTGTATTGCTCATTGCTCTCATCAAGACTTGTTCTATCGTTGAATCACTACAGGTTCTAGACCACCTGAATTTGTCACTGCGTTGCATCGTTGGATAGCTGATGTTTTAGCTGATGTTTGATATGATCAATTTTTTTTATTGCATAATATACTCAAAAGTTTGAGATAGTGTTGCAAGTATATGTCTGCATATTTAGCATAATTCCCATAACCATCTGCGTAAAAGAGAGGTAGCTCGGTGTTTGCAAATGAGAATCCCCACCGACTTAAAGGATGCAGAATTGCAGCATTGCCCGCTCACTGTTGGCAATTTTGGTTTGTCCCCCCTTACGATGATGGCAAAAGATTTTAGAAAAGTTGAAGTAAGTTAATCAAGAAGAAGTAGGGGAACTTTGGTCAGTTTGGACTTTTTTTATGCTGCACAGGAATTTTGTTTTCCAGCGCTCTAAACAGTTTAATAACTTCAAAGACAAATAATTTGGTTACTGAGCTCGCTTAGATCTTTTAGAATTATCATTCTGACATTACCATATCATTGTGTGGCATTTTGTACTTCGGAAAAGTTTAAATCAGGGAAATTTTTTTCGCGAACTTCACTGCAATAGTTGATTTTAAAATGTAAATTCAGGGTCATCCCCCCCCCCCAAGCGATGGCGCACCCCTTAAGTGTGACGGAGTATCCATCCAGAATAAAAACCCTCAAAAAAGAAAGAAATAGACCTTGAAAAAACTGCCTTAAAAATTCCAATGACGCAAAGCTGCTCCATAACCCCCCACCCATTCCCCCCCCCGCCTGTGCACCCCTGTTAATTGGAATTTTTTTCTGTAAGAGTTTATTATTTTACTATTATAGAGTGGTTTCTGCGAGGTTTGAGACTTATTTTTAAGTAATAGAAATTATTTTTATTTAAATGGAGGATTATTTCGTCCCCTGCCCCCTTCCCCCCAAAACCCGACGCGCAAAGTGCTGGGACTTTTTACCCCTTCTTGTTGGAAGGGTAAGAAGTAATTTGCAACAGGTTTCACTTTTTTTTTTGGATGTTTGGGTTTGGCCATTTTTTGGCCTAATTTTACTGTACTATTCATATATGTATTTAAAAGTGTCTTCATTTTTTTCGTTTTACGAGCAACAATTTTACCAAAAGCAAAGACTTAATAAAATAAGTAATTTTGTATTTTTACACCATATTAAAGTATTTGACTTATAATTACTTACAATTTATATGGTACTTTGATTTATAATGTATATGATACTTTGATTTATAATTTATATTATACATGAAATATTATTCATCTCAGCAGAGCTTCATTAGTACGATTTATTTTAGTTGCAATGTACCTGCCCTTAAGGGAAAGAAACTGCAAATATAACAAATACGAATTATTTCTCAATAATATATTTTTGTATATATATGAAATACATAAGCAATGAATAGCAATGAGAAAAAGAAAATTAAAAGTAGCAATTATTAGAATAAAGTTGAAAGGTTGAATTCGGAGCTCATCAGCCGTGGAAGATTCGATAAATATGGTCAAAAGACCAAAATATATTAAACTACTTACTAAATATAGAGTGTTTAAGCTCTAATATATGCATTACATTGGGCCAAATGCACCATATGCTAAACTATATGTAATAAACAAGAGGTTAAACCTAAAATTAAAAGTAGGGGGTTTTACCTCGGCTAAATTAAGAAACAAGTCCCTATAATTTGTCTTCCTCAGGATAGTACCTGCTGCATGCATATATCACTTAAATGATCATTACTAATTAGTTGAGGCAAAAACCCCTGCTTTTAATTTTAGGTTTAAGTTCTTGTTCTTATCACATATAGATTAGCATGTGGTGCGTTTGGCCCAATGCAATGCATATATTAGAGCTTAATCACTCTATATTTAGCTAGTAGTTTAATATATTTTTTTGACCATATTTATCGAATACTCCACGGCTGATGAGCTCTGGATTCAACCTTTCAACTTAATTCTAATAATTGCTGCTTTAATTTTCCTTTTTCTCATAGCTATTCATAAAAATTGTTATTTTGCTTGTATATTTTATATTTTTACTTAGCTTTTTAGTTTTTCTGCGATGCACATCTGTGGGATTTTGGTTTGATCTTTTCAATATTCTTTCCTCTTTAATTAATATACATATATATATATATATATATATATATTGAAGATTTTTTATTTATTTATTCTTATCTATTATTATTATTTTTATACGCTGTTGTGATCAGCGAACAGATTTTTGAATACTTTTTTTTTCCGATGTTTTAGGTACATTGTTTGATTTTTTAGGATTTTTCTATTGGGTTTTGTTTTCCGTATTTCTTAAACGTTTGTTTTTGTTCTTATAGTTGAAGACAGTCACTTATCAAAGTAAATAATTTGATTTGTCGGATTATTCAATTGTGATTGTTTTTTATAACGTTTTTTTTGTGGCATTGTTTGTGTGGCGAAACACTTAAAATTGCAGGAAAAAAAAACGCTCCACTCGCTGAAGGGCAGGCTTATGGTAGCGAGGTTGCTTGACGCGTTAAGCGATGAACCATGTAGTAGAAAGATTATTTTGAGTTTTAAAGCTGCCGTTAATATTCTTATGTGTTTCGGCGAATAGTTTTAAATTCCAAAGAGACTTCTTTAATAGGTGTTTTGAAAAGGTATGTACGCATTTTAGTGAAGAAAAATGATCATTTCACATCAGAAGGGGGGGGGGGGGCGCGGGGCGTGGATTTTTTTTCTTTTTTTTTGTTCAACGGACTTCCTTTAACTTTTTAGCACGGGCATCGCCGTGCGGGTACTTCTACTATTAAAATAAAAAAAATTTCTTTTTTATGCTTTTTTGTGTCAATTAATTATTTTCCTTAGTAATTTTCATTCAGTAAACAGTGCCGTTATATTTTTTAAAAAAAAAGCTTGAATATATTGTGAAAAAGTGAGGATTAAGGCTGTAGAGCAAATCTCTCATTTTCAGAAAGTACCCCTTACCCTCCAAAAGCTTGAAAATATTTTCGTCTTTTGTGAAAAAGAATGGTGAAATGAAGTGAAAGGTACAGCTATCGTATCATAAATTTTCAATACTATTGTAATTTCGCAATCAATGATGGAGGGAAATCCTGCTAGTTTCTAAAGAAGTAAACTTCTTCACGTTTTAAATTGAATTTTTTCTTCAAAAATAGATTGTTGTGGAAAAAAAAAAGACATTAACAAAATGCTTTATTGTCCTCACTTGTTGTTCCTTTGATTTTTTTCAGATGACCATGACGATGAAAATAGTTATCTCGTTTTTAATATTTATCCATGAAGAGATTAGTTTCCGTTGTCATGGTTGCAAATCATCTACGGTTTGCGTTTTTTTTTCCTTCCATGGCTTGACTCAAGCAGATTTTGCAATAAAATAATAATAAATAAGACTTTTCTTTCCTTTTGATCATAATTAAGGTTTTTTTGTTAAATGCTCCTTTATAGGATGAATTTAAATAGCAAAACTACATTGAAATAGAAAATTTCATCATTGCTATTCAAATCATTTAAGATTAATAAGAAATAAAAATACCCCGTAAATAGAACATTTGTGATAAGTATGCCTGGCCATAATCACTATATTTTTATTACAGCATCATTAATTAAAATTTCTTTTTATTGATATGCCTTGTTTTATCCTATCCAAAAAATCTATCATAATATAACAAACGCTAATATCTTCTCCATTTCTACACCTTTCCATTTGTAGAAACAAGAAACACAACCTATCGCAATTTGTGCTTATGCGGAAAACATAATAGGAGTTCAAGAAATTCAAATGATTGCTAGGGACTGAAAAATATTTTCGAAATTGGCAAAACGTTTCCAAATGTACATAAAAAAAACATGGAAGGATTTTTTTTTTTTAAATTTTGATAAGAATTTTCTGAAAAAGATAGAAAGGTTTCCGAAATACTCGGAAACGTTTTTGAAAATTTCATGAACCACAGCTGCACGGAATACTCAGAAACGTTTCGGGATTTTTTATACAGTGTAGTAAACTCATGATCTAAAATTTTTCTCATAATCTTGTGATGAACATTCCTATTATTAAATGTTTTCTGCTGAACACAGTGTAATTTCAAATACTTCTGTCTTTCCTAAACAATAGGTAAACCATTAAGTAGGTTGGATTGTTTTAGACTATTTCCTTGCCTTGGATTTCAAATCTACCAGATGAATTGGACCATCAATATTTTTTATGGACTGCAAGTGCATAATTTCACACAATTTTTTAAAAATAATTTCATAAAATCTTTTAATAGAAAATAGTATAAATTGAATAGTATAGTATAAACATAATAGTATAGTATAGTATAGTACATTGATGCTACATATTAATTTTCCATTTTATTTCGTAATTAAATGAACATTAATCAGTTTTTAAACTTTTAGTTCTTTTTTTCAAAATATCCAGTTTTTGGGTATTTACCCATGCCTAGGGTAAATACCCAAAAAATATTTACCTAGGTAAATACCTTAAAAAGGTATTTACCCCGATTCACATCGTTGCTTGTGATGCTGCACGCAGACTTTTTTTTTTTTAAATCAACATACGAGACGTAGGAAAAAAACCTTGAGAAAAATCCTTAAACATATACCTCTGGTAGACGGGGAAAAAATGTAATTTTGCTTCGTTATTTTTCAAAGAATTTTGATTCTACTTGGCTCTTACTAATTAGGTTAACGGCAAAGTTAAACTGTGTCATCTCCTGAAGTTGACCTAGAACTTAACTTTTGGTCACGCTTCAAAGCTATGTCCAATCTAAATCCTTTTTTTAAATTAATATTGCTTGAGAAATTTTATGTTGTTCATGCATTTCAACGTACACAAGCCTTAAAATAATAACAATTCAAATACATAGTTAACATCTGGGACACACACAGCTTTATATTTTTCTCAGAATAACATGTTAGTTATTGAATATTTATCTATTGGTACACTCTGTTGTGTCACAACTAGCAGCTCCAACAAGACAAACTTAAATTATGGAATGTTATTATCATTTGGATTTGACACTACCATACCGTTTGAGACAAGGTAGTTTCACTAGAGGCCACTATTTTTTTTTAATTTTATTTTTCAATTGTTGAAACCAGTGTCGGTTGGCAAGTAATATAATTTGAAAAAAAAAAAAAAAAAAAGAAATTTCCGTGCCTCAATAGATTTATTAAAATAAATGTGAAGAAATTATTTTCGCAATTTTTGACATGGAAATTTCAAAAATTCTTTTATTGATCGTATTGGATTCCAAAAACAAAAGGACAGAACCATTTGTTGTCATTTTCCCGTAACAAAACTTTGAGAAATAATAAATACATTACAAAGCTGCTACTTCTTAAATTTCAGAATTTACGTATTATTTATTTTGATGCTAGCGAACTGTCATTTTTTTGTAATAAGTGTCATATATATAAATATCTAATGCGTTTTTCAGAAGAAAAAAAAAGCATATTTCAAATGAGACATTTCAAACAGTGCATAAGCACAAACTGTTAAAAAGTGAAAAATATTTTGAAACTAAGAAATGATTCAGCGCTCGAGAAACTCGATAAGTACTCTGATGCCTTTTCATTGTATCGATTTCGCATCAGAGCCACAAATGGTATCGTATGGATAATGATCAAAAAGGTCAAATACTTCGGTAATCTAAAAGTAACTGGCTATTCTTTAATGCCTTTAAACTATAATAATCTATACTTTTCTCCTTTTCTTAAAGCTGCCGACACTCAGGGCCTGAATAACAAAAAAATTTCATACTTAGGAAATGTTTTGCTTTTTAAATTTTTCAGTTTCTAGTTAGTAATTTTATCTTTCAGTTTTACTTAAAACCAACACGTGAGCCAATTTAAAAAAAAATCTGTATATGTGTGTTTAAATTTTTTTGGATGGTTGTAGTAATAACATACCCAGACGAATAAGTATTTTTCTTATTACACCCTCTTATAGTAATTTTTTGTCAAAAATATAAACTGAAGTAACTCATATATGTGACGAAAATTGACATAACATTTGCTTTATTTATCCTTTTATTAGTCGTGGAGAATAGTACTTTCATCCAATTATATTCTGTGTGAAAATATTGCTATTTCCTTGTTTTTATCATCTCAAAAGAGATAAGCATGATGATGGAACAGTTTTCTAAAAATATAAATATATTTTTGCAATTTTATGAACAACGAAATTCACCGCCAGCTCAGTCATTCCATCCGAAGCTTGCTGTTTCGTGCTTATTGGCACTCATCAGGAATAGGAAGTGACTGAGCTGGAGGTGCTCCTTTTTATGGACCCATCAGTCTTTAATAGACAATAGCAGAGCTGGAGGCAGATGTCTTTCACTGATGAGATAAATTTACTTTTTCTACCAGTTTGTTACTAGAGTGTTTAACAAACTGAGCTCCAGCCGGGTGTTAACAAACTGGCCCCAGCTTGGTTATTCCTTTATCCAGACTGATGAGTTCAAACCAGGACGAAACTGCCGTATCTGGAAGGGATAACCGAGTTGTCGATATATTGCTTGTAGTTCTGCCTTAGCCCTGGTTTAGTGGCAGTTAATTATTTCTGAATGTAAAGCTAGTTTTTCTAAAGCATGATTCCCAAGTGATTTAAGCGCAAGAGGGTCATTTCACGTCAAATCGCCTAATGCCATGTGCCGTCATGTCCATCGCCTAATGCCATGTCTCAGTCCATTAGTTTTTTACAAACAGATATCTATGAGAAAAGAACAAATTATTGTTTTAGATTTTTTGAATAAAAATTGCGCTTTGCAGAATTTTTTCAAAAATTCGATTTTTGATCATTTTTTAGAATCACCGTTTTGGCATAAATTCAGAAAATCTCTCTTATTTCTTGATTTTTCTATCAATTAAGCTTAATTTGGTATCAATTTTAAGCTAATATTATTCTCTTTCAGTGACAGAAAGTATTCTATGAACAGTTGCGCGTTGCCACTCTTTATCTAAAGTCAATTTTTATGTTTTTTCAATTGGTATTAAATAAGGTATATCTCCGGAGTAGTTACTACGATCTCCATCAATTTTGTTTGTAGCATATTTAAATCATTATCTTGCTATGTAGAAAAATTTCGAAGGGTGTTTTTTGTTGTTTTGAAATTTAAAAAAAAGTTCGTTTTGCAGAAAATACAAGTTTTCTATCACTTTAAATCCCTTTTAAGCTTAAAAAAGGCCAAAAACTATTTAGAATAATTAACACTGGACTCTCGACTCTCAAAGGATTTGTATCAATAGTTAATCCCTAAAAAGTAGTTTACTATTGAGAAGAATTGTGCAAAAACTTCCGTTTCAGACTTCACATAAATAAATAAATAACTAAATAAAAACACTTTTGATTGAAAGTGTACTAAATATTAAGAATAATAATTTGAAGAGTAGTATAAAAATATTTCGGATGGCATTACTTAGCTTTTTTTTTTTTTTTTTGACAATAAAAGATGGGGGAAAAAAGGATAATTACTATTGAAAAGTTTTCATAGCCTAAATTTGTTTGGATTGCGTAACACCTGACAATGATCTTCCGCTCTTACAATACTCATGCAATACGCATCACTCTTCTTTCGCTTTGAAAGTTAATCGACACATAGCTTTCGTCGATCATAAAATGTGAAATGAAAGGCATGCTTGTGCGGACGGCTTTTTTTTTTTTAATTACTATTTCATTTGTATCAGAAGATGAAAAAGTCAGAATTTCTATCAATAAGTTTCAAAGAGGTTTTAAAATATACTTCAATCAGCAAAAATAATCTTCTTCAGAGAAATCTAGAGTTGTGGAGTACTTACTGTAAGTGTAGAAGTTCATTGTCAGGTGTAACGTAATCCAAACAAGATTATGCCAAGAAAAGTTTTCAACAGTAATATTTTTTTCCATCCCTTAATGTCAAAAAAAAAAAAAAAAAAAAAGCAAAATAATTCCATTAAAAATATTTTTATACTATTCTTCAAAGTATTTTTCTTAATATTTAGTACACTTTCAATCAAAAGTGTTTTTACTTATTTTTATTTTTGCGAAGTCTGAAACGGAGGTTTTTGCACAATTCCTTTTAAAAGTAAACAACATTTTAGCGATTAACTATTAATACAAATCCTTAGAAAGTCCAGTATTAATTTTTCAGAAAAGTTTTTGGCCTTTTTTAAGCTTAAAAGGGATTTAAAGTAATAGAAAACTTGTATTTCCTTCAAAACAAACTTTATTTTTTTATTTCAAAACAACAACAAATACCCTTCTATTTTTTGTATATAGCAAGATAATGATTTAAATATGCTACAAAAAAAATTTGATGCAGATGGTAGTAAGTATTTTGGAGATATAACTTATTTAATTTCCCAATTGAAAATACATAAAAACTGATTTTAGATAAAGAGTGGCAGCCCCCAACTATTCATAAAATACTTTCTGTCGTTCACACTAAAAGAGAAAAATATTAGCTTGAAATCGATACCAAATTCAGCTTAATTGGTTGAAAAATAAAGAAATTAGAGAGATTTTCTGAATTCATGCCAAAACTGTGACTCTGAAAAACGATCAAAAATCGAATTTTTGAAAAAATTCTCTAAAGCGTAATTTTCATTCAAAAAATATAAAAAAAAGTAATAATTTGTGCTTTTCTCAAAGATATCTACTCGTAAAAAATAATGGAAAAAATCGGAGACATGACGGCACGGCCGACTATTTAATTTTGGTGATTTGTCGTGGAATGATCTAAAAATAAATGGCAGACTTGTGTAGGGCCAATATTTATTCAATTATGAATTTTAATAGGTTAGGCTCAGTTTTAAAAATTGGTTACTATCAAGGCATGCTAAACTACTTACCATTCGATCTGTTAACATATCTCTCTATTAATGAGCAACATTATAAAAATATATTTGCAAGCACAATTTAATCAATGAGATAGCTTAATTTTGTTTTCAATGAAACTTTGTTTTACGACATGCTGAGTAAAATTCATAATGCTGCATATATTTTTATTTTGTACAAATATGAAGACATTTAATCATTCAAACGCCCTTTTTATTTTTATTTTTTTCATAAAAATAATTTTTGATTGGATGTGCATACATTAGCGACTTTATTCAAAGAAATATATTTATAACTATAAAACGAAGCAGGCCGGCTGGTGGCGTGATGGTTAGGCGCTGGCCTTCTACACCTGGGGATCCAGGTCCCTGACCTGGGAGGCTAGTCGGTGGATTTTCGAGATGCAGAAAATCTTCAACGCCCATGTCGTATGATTATGCGGCATGTAATAGATCCCTTGGGTATTCGTTTGGCTTAGAATATCCCTCGGCTAAATTAAATTCCTTGTGCAATTTCGCATCAAATGAGAGCCCAGGTGCCTCCATCTGGTGGAAACTGGGCGTCAAAAACACTACTGTGTCATCAGCGCCTTAATGGTGACACACGAAAGACTGATGCATTGTTGGGGAGCTAGGTCTGGTTATGGCCCAGACGCCTCTTGAGGTTGGTATCTTATACAGTCCCATTGGAAAGAAAAAATAAAACGAAGCAGTGACTTTTAAAATGTGGGAGCGTGAGAAGGTAGAAAAAAAAAATAGATCTTGAAGTGGACTGATCATATTCTTTCAAAAAGTGTAATAGAGGGTATCATTTAATGTATTTATTATTCGTCTAATACTAATGTTCAGACACGTGCAGAGGGGTAGGTTTAGATTTTTGAGTGGATAAAATCGTGAAAAATAGTTTGCATTGATCAAAAAACAAAAATAGATTACTACAATTTTAATTAGTCCCATGAGTTTCCTGCATTGTTAAAAATAAGTGAGCAAAAAAGCTTTAAAACGTGTTAAGGGGCTGTCCATATAAATTGTCACACTTTTTTTTAAACAGATTTGATACCCCTCCCACCCTTTGTCAGAAAGTGTAACATTTCACCTCACAACCTCTCCTTGTTACGTATCCTGCTAATTTTAACAAGCAAAATTTTATAAAAAAAGATGTTTGTTGTCACACTTGTTATTTCCTCTCCTTCTCCCTTTTCACAAACTGTCACAATTTAACGAAATCCCCTCCCCCTCCTTCTCAGCGAATACATTAAAAAAAGAGTGATATCATTGATGGACGACACCTAAGTGGTTATCAGTTAGGCTTAAATGTATATGTAACAAGCATAATTCGTATATAACTGGCAGAAAAAAAAATGTTATGATGAACGAACACCCTAAAACATTTTTTCTTCAATATTCATTGCAACTTTTTAAATCTTTATAAGATTATTAAACGTGACGTTCACACGTTTAACGTAACACATTTAGACTGCTTATTTTTTTGAAAAAAAATCGATAGTTTTTTTTTTTTTTTAATTCCACATTTTTAGCAAAAATACTATCATTTCCTTAACACTGCCAGTGCCTTTATTTTTTTCATAATTTAAACATTTTTTTTGTATCTATCTCTTTGTGAGATACTATAGAGTGATATGACCCTCCAATTTGAAAATAATTAACTAAAAACAAGTTTTATGGGTAAATGTTTGAAAGTCTCCCCCGAAAAGATTGCCTTATGCCCCCTAAGTTTAATTGATCATTATTTCAAAACCACATAATGCATGTAAATTAACTTTTCGAGGTCTATATCATACTAATGTGTTCAATTACCATGTTTGCAAAGTTTTGAATCTTTAAAAGTTAACACTTGTTAGAGCTGTGATTAAGAGAAAATCAGGAAAGAAAAAATACATTTTAGATAAAAGCAGTGCATTAGAGTTAAGTAAATTTCTTCTAGTTTTCTCAATAGCTCGCCAATTAAAAAACAATTTCGGATTTAGAAAGAAGAACACTAGGGCTCTAAAGGTTTCTCAAAATCTCCAAATCGATTTTCTTTTGCAAATTGGAATGTTTGCCTACCTTAATTGATTCATTTCTTTGATAATTACCCTTTTTTTATTAAAAGAGTATTTGTCCAAACCTACGTATTTTTGAATTATTATTAATTCTAATAATCAAAGCAATGAAAGTAAATGTTCTATATTAGTTATGAGTCAAAAGTCAAAAAGTAGAGGAAACTAGAGATGTTTGACCTGCGTTTTACAAATATATTTCTTTATTTTTATTATTAATGTTAGAAAATTTCCAAATCGACATTTTTTGTTTCGTTATCATGCCTGGCAACTTCATAAATTATTATACAGGGTGTCTGAGAAGTCCTTGACACATTAAAAAAATCATAGAAAACCAACAAATTGAAGTACGAATTTGCGGTTTGCACCATAATACTTCATAGGTTCAAGAGTTTTTATGACATCGAAAAAAAAAAGAAAGAAAGAAAAGTTGAAAAAAAAAGAAGAAAAAAGGCATTTCGCAGTCAGGGTGTCAGTATATGCTAAGCTTGTAATTTTTCGCTCAGTAATTTTCATTCCTTATTGCGTTTTCCCGTGTCAACAAGAACGGTTTAATAGTTACTTTTAAATGTCAACAAAAACGATTTAAAAGTTACTTTTAAATCGTTTTTGTTGACATGGGAAAACCCAAAACGAATGAAAATTACACTGCTTGACAATTGCTAAGGAACAAGTGATTTATGCAAATTTGTACCTCAACCACCTGGTCAATGAAAATAAATTCAAGTTTAGA
Organism: Uloborus diversus; assembly: GCF_026930045.1. Classification (NCBI taxonomy): domain Eukaryota; kingdom Metazoa; phylum Arthropoda; class Arachnida; order Araneae; family Uloboridae; genus Uloborus; species Uloborus diversus. Next base: position 130,306,319 of record NC_072732.1, read on the forward strand.
TGGCGTGGTAGACAAAGACTCGTTATCTGTATAAAAGACAGTGCATATACACTCAAGATTCGTACGAAAATTCACGCTGTTTGGTTTTTAACAAAAATAGTGCTGGATGTTAAAAAAGGTTTTTCTCTGAAATTCTGTTTGGCTCTTGAAATACTTAAGAGTAAAATGTCAGCAAGACATCATTTGAGTATCTACGATCGTGGACGAGCGATTGGACGACTGGAAGCAGGTCAAAGTGTCACCACTGTGGCTGCTGCAATGGGTGTATAAAAAAGTGCCATCTCCCGATTAAAGACGGCCGCTGAAGGTGGAAATGTTTTGCAAAAGCGTGCCGGGGGTCGTGGTAGGAGCACCACACCTCCAGAGGATCGCTATGTAGCCCTCGTGGCAAAAAGGAACAGAAATTTCACTCTTGTACAGATAGCTGCAAATCTAACAACCGATACCGGTACGCATGTTTCTGCAAGAACCATCTCACGGCGAGTAAATAATGTCGGTTTCTATGCAACGAAGCCCGTACGTTGCATCCACGTTCAAACACGCCATCGTCGAGAGAGATTACGCTGGTGTAAGGAACATGTTGGTAAGATCATCAAAATTGGTCTAGAGTGATGTTCTCTGACGAATCTCGTTTCAGTGTGACAGGTGATTCTGGTCGCCAACTACTGTGGAGAGAGCGTGGAATACGTTATGCACAAAAATTTGTTTGCGAATGTGATCGGTACGGCCAGGCATCATGGTGTGGGCAGGCATCATGCACAGTGGTAGAACACCGCTTCACATTTTTGAATATGAAAGCGATACATCGCAAATGTATTGCATAGATGTTATACTGGACCATGTTCGTTTTTTAGGGGGGCTGTAGGCCCAGACTTTCTCTTTACAGACGACGATACACGGCCACACTGGAGCATTGAAGTGTCAGACACACTGCAAAGTGAAACCATTCTCCGTATGCAGTGTCCTGCTTACTTTCCCGACTTAAATCCAATTGAACTTGCCTGGGAAGCTCTTGGCAGATGTGTTGCGCGAAGAACCGTCCCTCCCAGAACAGTAGAAGAACTCAAATCCGCATTGAGAAAGGAGTCGGAATTCATCCCCCAACACTCCTCAATAATTCATGGGGAGTATGGAAAACAGATGTAAATTGTGCATCAGGTATCCCTGGCAATCATACATCATATTAAGATACTCATGTCTCCATCATTCTGACCTAGATCATTTTTTTTTTATGGTTGTATGAAAATCATCTAAGTAGGATTATTTTTTTTATCTTTAAATTTTTATTTTATTGATGCAGTAATATCTGTATTATTTTGTACTTATAATACGGGCACAACCTCCCTATTAACTATATATTTCGTTCCATTTCTCTAATCATTATCTATTCTTAACTATTCCAAAAAACGTAATTGTTCCTTAGCAATTGTCAAGCAGTGTACTAAACGAAGAATTACAAGCATAGCATATACTGACACCCTGGCTGCGAAATGCCTTTTTTCATCTTCTTTTTTCCCTTTTCATCTTTTTTTTTCTTTCTCGATGTCATAAAAACCCTTGAACCTGTGAAGTATTATGGTGCAAACCGCAAATTCATACGACAATTTGTTTGTTTTCTATGATTTTTTTAAATATGGCAAGGACTCTTCGGACACCCTGTATTTTAATTTAATTAAGATATTAATTCTTTATTAGTAATTTTTCAAGAGTACAAACTCGGTCAAACCGCCCCATTTGATGAAGGTTGGGCGTATCATAAGGTTTGACCCACAGAGATTAAAAGTTGAAACGATGCTGCTGAAATAATATTTCTAATGAGATGGTATTACTAGGTACCGGAAATAATTACACCTAAAGAAAACAGGATGTTCCTTATATTGCAGTGGCATCATTGCATGTATATGTTGAAAAATCATTTATATGCATTATATAATTTTTTGATGTTGATTGTTTCCTTAGCAGTTGTTAATTTCATTGCTATTTACTACATTTCTCGGTCCATGAGTTGTAAAGTTACTCTGAAATCATTAATGATTGAAATGATGGCGCTGTCGCAATGTAACCCAAGCTTAGCTGCAGCTTTTATTAATGAGCTATAAATTATTTCAGACGTGTTTCACATAAAATTTCTCTTGTAGTAATTATTTACTTCTGTCATTCAAAAGAATTGAATGATAGTGCACAAATGAGTTGTTTAAATTTATTAGTCTTTATTTTTAAACGTTCTTTTACCTAAAAAAAAAGGTTTTCATTTACCTTTTTTAACTGCATCAAGACATCTTTTTTGTATGAATTACTTGCTTAGAAGTTTTTTTAAACCGGTATGGAAAGAATCTGCATACAATTAATTTTAACCTCCGTCAAACACTTTTTTTTCAATTTAAACATGCTTTAAATACACTATCAAAAGTTGAGTTTTTACCGATACAAATTTATATAGATAATACTCGAAATATAAAATGACGAAAAAATATTTCGTTGCTTAAGCGAAAATTTGGTTCTCTGTTTTTGAGCTTTAAATATCTCATTAGTTGAAATTTAACCTTCGAAACGTGATTGATAAAATTATTTAAAAAAGTTTCAGTATTAGGAAAATACGAAAAAATTACAATTTAAGTCTTCTAACTGAATGGGTTAAATTATTCGTATTCATAATAAGAGTTTTTTTTTTGTTTATACTTATGCGTCGTAAATGTGATATGTCTATCGTTTTTGTTTAATCCGAAAAACTCATTTGTCTTTAGTGTACAAATTTAACAAGCTAATTTTGTACGACTTTTATAAATTGACTTGTTGCTTTGTACTTCTTCATTTAAATGCTTCATTTTTTTTAAACAATAGTCGTAAAAAAAAACCTTAACGGGTTTAGCAAAACTAAATACAAATGAAAAATTTAAAGGAAAAAAAACTTCAAATAACTTGTCTCTGAGATGATAAAACATTTATTTTTTTTAGTTAGGAATAAAGCAACTTCCATAATTAGATTTAATAATTCTTTCTGAAATATTCAATGCACTTATTTCTCCCTGTTAGCAGACTTCAGAAGAAAATGAGAAGAAAAGTACAAATACGGAACTTGTTTCTCAAAATGTATCGATTGCCTTAAATAAGTAGAAATTGTAAAACGATCACAACAAATTTATCAAATAAATAATGTATCATATAGTTAATATCTATTGGAAACTTCTAACAAATTATGATACAGACAAGAAAACTAGTCAGAGGAAAAAAAAGAAATTCTATACTCGGCCAATAATGCAAACAAGAAAGCAACATACATGAAATACACTGCCAACTCAGTCATTTCCAGCCGAGGACTGCAGTTTCGTGCTTATTAGCACTCATCAGGCCGGCATAGGAAAGTGACTGAGCTGGAGATGGAAAATCTCTTAAGGAAGTCAAGAGTGCGAAACAAACTGGTAGCTAATATAGAATTAGCAGACCAAACGAGTGACCGAAGCAATGGTTAGGTTCAACTCGAAGATTGAACGCGAGGTAAGGTATATTCAGTAAGTTACAGCCCATTAGCCAGAGCCAAAGCATAAATACATGAAATATACCACCAGCTCAGTCTTTTCCAGCCGAGGACTGCAGTTTCGTGCTTATTAGCACTCATCAGCCCGGCATAAGAAAATGACTGAGCTGAAGATGGAAAACCTATTAAGCTCAGTCACTTTCCTATGCTGGGCTGATGAGTGCTAATAAGCACGAAACTGCAGTCCTCGGCTGGAAATGACTGAGCTGGCGGTGTATTTCATGCATTTCTGCTTTAGCCCTGGCTAATTAGTCGGGGAGCTACGGGGGAAGAAACTGCAAATTGTGATAAAATTATGAAACTCGGCATGCTTATAGACATTGTATAAACAAAAATTTTAGGAAGGGGAGGCATTCCAAAATCCCCCCCAAAACCCTCCTGGCTGCCAGTTTTGGTCCAAAAACAAAAGCGGCGATTCTTTTTAAATTTTCGTTATAATTTTTTTAATCATTGGTTGTGTCATTCCATGGATGTTTATTACATTTTTTACAATTTAAAACTCCAAAAAATGCTTAATTTGAGAAATAACTTCACAAAAAGTGGTTTTTTAAAAAAAATCGATATTTTTAAATTGTGAGTTCCTCGAAATGAATTCCCCCCTCCCCATAACAGAATTACAGGTTTCTGAATTCTAAGATACATTACATTAATGTTATATCAAAGTAGGGATCCAGTTATCCGAACTCTAATTGCTCGAACTGTCCAATTATCCGGTCATGATGCCCCTCGTTTTAAATGACTAAGCACGCATAATTGAAACTATTTGGAAGGGTATAATAAAATAAGGACTTGAAGAAAAAAGGGAGAAATTAATTTCAAGAAAACATAATTCTAATAGAAAGAAATTTAAAGTTGAATTTTAAACTTCTGTTCATTATTATTATTACTATTGTTGCTGTTGTTAATTCTCCGTCACCCAATTGATCATCAGTAAGCTTTTTCTCATTTTATAAAATTATAAAAAAAAATAAAAAAAAAGTATATATATATATATATATATATATATATATATATATATATATATATATATATATATATATATATATATATATATATATATATATATATATATATATATATATATATATATATTAGGATGGTCCTTATTTATATGGGAAAAATATTTTTTCGGAATTCAACAAGTGACGCTCCTTAGTTTTGTGACACTATAATAAAAAGTAATCGGTGCAAAATTTGAACTCGATCGGTCAATAATAACACGTGCCCCTAGGGCGTTGAACTTTAACGCTTTTAATAATTTTCTCACAAATCTTCGAGTTTTCACTTCAGACCCTGTACATCGTATCTCCTAGCTTTGCAAAATATTTTTACAGTAAGGTAGCACTAAAATTAATCTTTTTAATTACTTCATATCATCTAAAGATTTTACATTGAATAAGAATGAAATAGTGCTTTAGAAACTTTACTTTAATCGTACGCTTTTCTCAATGGATCTCAATCGTGTGCATTTTTTTCCCGATCTTGGACTCTCTGCAAAGTACTCAATCGCTTTTGTGACTAATATTTGGTAAATTGATTGGGAAATTCTTCCATGAATTGTGTTCCTCTTTCAGTTGTATCATTCACAACTTTCAGCATTTTAACGATATCTCTTTCCTTTAAATAGCTTCCTTCATTTTACCATATGAATCAGGATCAAATAGGAAAACATCTTTTGGTGTTTGTAACTTATCAAACAGTTTTATTGACTTGTAATTGATTCTATAAAGAGGAAGATCTTTACTAAGAAAGTATTCCAAATCATCTACTGTTATCTGAAATTTTTTATACAGTCATCACTCACGTCTTCCTTTTCAGCAAGCATTTTTTCAAATAGTCTTTTCTTATCTTCAAAGTTTATTCTTTCATCTAATACGGACAAAGCTACTAGTAATCCCCTAAGTACCATAAGTGTGATTTATGATTTTCCAATCACTGTTTCTCCTGCATGTTTGTTATTATTTTGTACACTGCTAGTTTTTTAGACACATTATTTTAAAGGGTCTAGATTGGGTTGCTGCGAAAAACCATATTTTCATACAACATTATATGTAAAACAGCATTTACGTGCATTCTCTTCATGTAAGGTCAATATAAATTGTTTCCTAAATATATAAATATTCAAACAATAAATTCTTTTTGCCACCCATCTGGCTCAGGGATAAGCTCCAGGTTGCCGAAAACATAACCCTGTAGGAGGGACGACTTCACCAAGAAATATTATTACAAGTTATGAGAGTTATGTGTAATCTTTCTCAATTTCGCTTTCTACGAACAATAATGTGTCATCAACTTCGTCTTTTAGAATTTAAGTGGCATGTGTACTTGTTTGAAATGTTATAAGTTCTGAATGAAGGAGATCTTTCCACAAAATTTTGAAGTGCTTAAATAATGGAATATTGTGTCTAGAACTAAGAAAGGCAAAAACTTCTTTTAAGACATTCTGCAGTATGATTTCATGTGCATGATGATGGCAATCCAAATGTACTATATCACCGTTCATCTTTTGCTCTAAAAATTTACATGCACAATTTATACGGCCGGTATTGTGGGCCGTTGTATCAAACACTACAGCTTGAACAGTTAACAATAAAGAGCAATCATCTAAGATATATAGATATTTCATCATATACAACTGAAGAAATATCTCAGGATTTCTGAGTAGCTGTTCAACATTGGGACCTGAAGCTATCATGGTAAGCCTATCGGCGTTTTTTTTTTCCAGTTATATCTGGATGTAGCTTTGTACCCCAGTGAATAACTAAAAAATCTAAATTTAAATTCATGAAATCTGATTTAACCTCTCGAAGACTTTCTCTTGATCTCTTAAGGGATGTACGATGGATCATAAGAACATTTGGATTTAAATTTATTGCATCTACATAGGCTGGTAATACATAAACAGTATCTTTGTCCCTAATATGGCACTTGTCTAACATTGATGAAATGCTAGCAGATATCAATAGTTGTCAAGCTTTTTTGCGTTGTGGTAGACTAGATATAGAAAAAAGTTTCAGCAGGTTATAGGATAGATACCCATTTTGGTTTCTAAATCTTGTGAATTGCAATTAGAATTTGATGATAATAAAGGACTGTGTACTGAGAAAGAAGACAATTTAAAGTATATATTTTTACATTATTCCGATCTGGAATTCTTTTACATTTATATTTTAGATATGGAAAATAGAGTATATTTTTATGGTAGAGTATTCGAGGATTTTTCAAAATTTATATTTTAAGAATGCATAAACATTTAAGAAAATTTATAACTAAAGAACAGCGAATTAAAATATAATTGCCATTACTTATATTTATAGCATTGAAACCTAGTGACCCTATTTGGCACACCTATTACATACACAGAAAATTTTCTTAATCAACACCCCCAAAGCCTGGAGGAGGCAATTTGTTGTTGTCAAAGATCCTTCATTAATGGCCTTTAGAATCTCTTGTGTCCATCTTGGTGGAAAGAAATGTTTCCCTGCCACTTGGTTTGAAACGAGCGCGAATAGCGGTATGCCTGTCTCAAGGCCAGTGGTGTACATGTACCATCTGTAATATGTAAAATTTTACAGAATGGAAGTGAGAGAATGGTTCGGTCTGGAAGTAGCAACATCTATTTAGGTTCAAAATTACTTTAAATATGAAACATAAGAATGTTTTTATATAAAAATGAGAAAATCCGCAATTTTTTCTTCGGAACTCAAAAAAGGGGATCCTAGGGGCACGGGTTAATATTGATGGACTGACTTAAAATTTTGCATGGATCATTTATTTGTACAATGGAACAAATTGAGGGGGCGTCGCGTAAAAAATCTGCAACTTCAAAAATAAGGACCACCATATATATATATATATATATATATATATATATATATATATATATATATATATATATATATATATATATATATAAACAAATTCAAGTTTTGGAGCACCGTATTAAAGCTAGTGCTTTTAAAATTGAAGTTTATTAGATCATAGATTTCAACCAACTTTAGTATCTTTGCTGAAACTTTGAAGGAGTTGATTTTGTGTGTGTGTGTGTCGTTTTTTTTTTCATTTTATTGCTATACGCTATACATATACTTTGGTAACTATGCTGGATGGTTACCACTTTTAATTCAAAAGATCTTTTTCTTTAACCCACAAACCTTCCAGACATACACAAAGCCTTTGAAAAAGGAACGTTTGTTGTAAAAAAGACATAGAACGTGTTTTCTGTAATTGGATCGGACCATGTTTAGCAAAACAATGCGATAGTGAAAGAAGATGGTGGGGCTATTGGTCTTTCACAGATCCAACTGAGTTAAGAAGATGGGTGTGGGCAGGTCTTCAAATTATCGATTTAATTACACAGTTTGAAAAAGTTACCTCTGCTGATTTTAAGAAACGCTGTATATGCGCAACGAAGAAATGTTAAGTTTCCAAAGCATGTTTTCAAGAAAAGTTTTGAAGAGAAATAGCTAAACATAAGAATCCATTTTTAGAGTCATCGAAAGAATTGTTCTCATTGGAGACGAATGTAGCAGTAGACGTAGAATATGTGAAGCAACTGATGAAGATTGGGCAAGTTGAGGAAAAAAACAGTGCAACAAATTTATAGAGAAGAGAGTTGTGGCTCAAAAGTCACTTTATGTTCACGGTTAGAAAAAGATAACTTTTAAGCATTTCATTTTTTCAGAAAAATCAGTAAGTCTGCTCTTTTACTGAAAAGATTAAAATCCGATACAGATCCGTTTTCAAAGTTTTTTATTATGTGCAATACCGTAAATTTCAACCTGGTTGAATTTCTCCTCTATGAAAATTAACCTCACCCTCAATCGATTTTAATAAATGGAGCTCTTTGAATTGGAAATAAGTCTGGTCAATAACATTCCTGCTCAATGAGTTAAATTATAATATTCCTACTGATGAAAACAACTCGAGAGAAGAAGAAAACGAGTTAAGATGGGATGATGAAGATGCAAATGATGAATGCTAATTTTAAAATATAAGTGCAATGGAGATACATTGTGACATCATTGTCTATGATGGTTCTTTCATCGTTCACATAAAACGACCTAGGACAGAAAGTTTTTCGGTTTAGTATTTGCATTCTTTTCCGGATAGAAAAAGTAAGACATATAAGAGAAATAAAAGAAATATATCATTTTAGAGAAAATGGTTTGCTTTCTAAGAACTGGTTCAGTTTCTACGAAACGCAGATAGGGCAGAATTGTTTTCCATGATTGCACTAGCTATATGATCTTATGTTTGCTCTTAATGATGTGACGGTGATTTTCATCGAATAAGACATCTCTAGTGCCATAAAATCCAATGGAAGCTAATTTCTGGATCTTCGTTCATGTTTTGCATGCTGCAATAAGAGGACACATGAGCATATTCGTTGCAACTGTTGACAACGATGCTTCCATCAGCTATACAAAAAGGGGATAAAGAAGATTTTGGAGCTGGAAAACACTTTGGACTTATACTAGTCCGAGACTTAGCGTACAAATTCGTTCAACAAAAATCAATTGTTCTATGAGAATTCCACTCATTCTTAGCGGAACTCTCATGGTTACCTCTTTTCTTGCTGGTCGGAAAAAAATGAAGATGTGGAAATGATGAAAAGGCTATCCTGATGTTATTGTTGCATATATATATATATATATATATATATATATATATCCTAACCTAAAAAATGCATGCACACCTAAATAAAAATTTCAAATATCTTAGCGATTTATTAATTTTTGCTACTACTCGTCTGCATGCAACTTGCCGTCAGTAAATGAAGCTGGAAACTGTTTTTCCACCAGGGAACAATAATCAATCAATAACTTACCACTCACAGCTGAAGCCCTAAGGCAAGTTATTTAGTGCTTATCAAGGTGGACATCAGTGGGGCAGTATGTCCAAAAATTTAGCTTTAACTTCAATTTATGATTGGGATTTTACAGAAGCTGATGAAATCACGTTCTTATTTGTTTGAGTTTGCCCGAAGTTTCAAGTTCTCATTGAAAGCGAATTTACGTTATGCAAGTGTAAAAAAAAAAAAAAAAAAAAACTGCTCTCAAATAACTTGTGGGTACTTCAAAAATGGACTTAATTTAACAGCAATGTGTAAATACTGCAATGGAAAATGTTATGCACTTGTGTAAATTACTTATAAATTCAAACGTTTTAAATTGCCTTCTATATAATCGTTGTATGCATCACTTAATCAGATTTGTATTGCAATTTAGTAGTAGTTTTTGTAACAGTGAATTATATTTCAATAAATAACAATTTCATTAATAGTAAACATTTTGCTAGCTTTATTAACATAGCACTAAACTTCTTATTGTAGTAATTAAATATTTCTTCTTCTTACATCGTTTAAAACATAGAACAGACGCCTCAAATCGTCTAATGAGAAAAAAGTTGAAACTTGTTTTAAAGCGTTTAATAATAATAAAGATTGGAGAAAAACAACGTAAGTGCCCCCTCCCCCTTATTTCAAGTGCACATATGACTGATAAAACTGCAGAATGTGAGTTAAACTTCCAAAAAATTGCGTACTTCATTTAAAAGTGTTTGAAGTTTCTTTTTTCTTTCGCCGATAATGACAATTGATTTCGTTTTAACTAATCAAAGTGCTGTATTTATTCTTAAACAACAATTCAAATGTTTGTTTCAAATTTTGAAAAATTACTAGCTTTGTTTATGGTTTTTAAATACTAGTTTTATTATTAGTTTTGTAATCAATTTTTATTAGTAAATTATAAAACATAGGTCCGGATTTTCTGATGTTTCGGATTTCGGGGGTTCGGATTATTGGGTTCTACTGTAAATGGATTGATTTTCCTTAACACAGTGCTTTAAAATGCATAAAAAAGCATTTCTCAAACGTCCCCTCAAGAAATGTTAAAGACTTTGATTAGTTAAATTTTCAGTTAAAAAAATCAAATTTTTAAAATTAATTTTAAAATTAGGAGGTTTAGAGATATTTTGATGACTTTTCACGCTTTAGTAAGTATAATTGAACTCCCAAAAGAAGATACAGTGGGTATTTTTCAAAAAATAAAAAAGAAAAATAGTTTTGGATTTTTGACCAAAAATGGCTGCCAGGGGGGGGGAGGATTTTGAATTGCCTCCCCTTCCAAAAATGTTTGTTAGTACATTGTATACATGCATGCCAAGTTTCATGATTTTATCACAAAATGCAGTTTTCGGCTATACTTTCTACCATAGCCCCTCTACTAAATGTGCTCTAAGTTACTGAATATACCTTGCCTCGCGTTTAATCTTCGAGTTGAACCGAACCATTGCTTCGGTCACTCGTTTGGTCTGCTAATTCTATATTAGCTATCAGTTTGTTTCGCACTCTTGGCTTCCTTAAGAGGTTTTCCATCTCCAGCTCAGTCACTTTCCCATGCCGGGCTGATGAGTGCTAATAAGCTCGAAACTGCAGTCCTCGGCTGGAAATGACTGAGTTGGCGGTGTATTTCATGTATTTCTGCTTTAGACCTGGCTAATGGGCTGTAACTTACTGAATATAAGAAAGCAACATGTCAAATGATATTTGTAAAATTTAGAAAAGTAAAAAATTAAACTAAGTTTGAGAAAAAAAACCTTTAATTATTTTAAGTAATGCACAATGTGATAAAGTGTCCAAAATAGTCAAATAAGTAAATCAATAATAAATAAGGAAGGTGAACCTAAGGCGGCAAGTGTTTCTAAGGTTAAAAGCCCCCAAGCATAGAAGAAGGAGTTGGAACATTTCAAATCATGTATCTGCAGTACAAATGCCTAAATTTGAAGATATCATATGTATTTTCTGTAACCATTTTACACTGTGATTTCAGTTTTAAATAAGAGTAGTTATTGTTTGCAGATAGAAACGTATTTTAATTTCAATTTGTTTAATTTCTTATATTTTCAATGTAATAAATTTAGCAGATTAATAAATAATTTTACGCTGCGTAAATAGTGTCTTTACGCTGGTTATGCCAAGGTGGTCACCTAAAGAAACAATGTGTGAACACATTTTGGGAAATCATTTTCGGTGCTCCACTGCATTGTATTATTTTTAACTATGAATTTTTCTTTGCTATCATTTTCTTTGAAACAAAATCCAGAATATGTGAATCCATGACATCTCAGGATCGACAAAGTGCATTTTAAGTATTTCCTTGTAATTTTCTTGTAATTAACTACCCCTTTCATGTTGATAATTATTATTTAACTCTTCTGGAAGTAAAAAGTTTGCTAATACATATATATTTTCACACTTACAAGTCATTTCATTACCCCGGGTCATCTTGGGACCTCTATGTTTCAAAGTTGGCCCACAAGCTGTAAATCATAAAATCCGTTGAACTTTATATTACGATAAATATAGCACTTGATATGTGTTTCAGGTAAAAGTAAAGCTCAATGCAAAAAAATCAGTCAGAAACACTGAAACAGAAAATTACGAAAAGTCATCAAAGATTAACTCAGGTTACCTTTGACTCACCTACCTTAAGTTATTAAAATAATTAAGTAAAATAAATTAATTAAAAAAAATCAACAATTAAAATTACATGAATAAGCAAAGGATTTAAAGAGAGCTTTAGCAAATTATTAGTGACTTTGTAAGCATATTTTCGTGATTCTTTCAGTTCTATTAAACATCTACTTGTCTTTAATAATCTCAGTTGTGGAGGAAGTCCAATTGCATTAAAAGAATAAGTACGGTACAATGTAGTGGAATTTGTTCTTCACGGGCAATGCATTATACATAATTTTTACAGAAGGACTTCAGAAATTAAATCCAATCAAAACACTTAAGATTCCGATCTTAAATTGGACTTATGTTTATAGTGTCCACAATGAAAGCGTTAGAGACTGGCTCATCAAAGCCGTCTCTTTAATTTTTCATATCCTACAAATTAAAGACAGGATTATTTAAATATTGTCTGATTTGCAGTTTCATCATATACAACAGGACTCTTTATTTTCTCATGGTGCAAAAAATATTGCACGACTGGTAAAACACTATTTGAATTTTGCGTGTTATCATATTGATATAGTCCGACCATGAAAAGTTGAGCCTTTGCTTCGCCCCGTTTCAGAATTGTCCATTTTCGTGAAGGGGTGATGTGAAGAGAAAAATTGAAACGGAATTTTAAGTGCGTCATTGATTTTATAGATTGAATACGTCACCTTGGAATTTAAGAAAATAGCCAAAGGGGTAAAACATTTTAATTTTACACAACCTACGTAAGTGGGAGGGTCTTGGTTTTATTTCTTTCAGCAACCCTTGGCCATAGCCCCCGATAATTAATTTCAATTGAAAATTGGTTCGAGTAGAGTTGCAATAAAATATGCAGGTCCTGTTATTTTATTTTATTTTATTTTTTTTTTTTGTCAACAGAACGCAGCCGTAACTTAAGTCTTTCAGGTCTTCATAATCCTGCAAAGAAAATATGCTGGAGTATGTTTTTTTTCTTATCGTCAAATTGTTGCTCCAAAATATAGCACGCGTCCTTTTTTCTTTCGCTACCTATTTTAAGGGGCGGACCCGTTTGAGGTTCATTACAAAGCATACAATTAAATTTGAATTGAAAAATTAAGAGAAGAAGTAGGTGGTACAATGCAGATTTAGTACAAATTGCTTTTATTATGCCGCTCCTATTTCTACTCCTCTCAATTTTCAATTTAAATCTCCTGGGCTGCTTTAGAACTAATCTAAATATGAAGATATTGAGATTAACTGCAATTTTTGTAATCAAGCAATCATATACTTATTTTATTTTATACTTTTTAGAAATAGTCTTTTGAATTTAAAACCTTTTTTTTTACATTTTTCTTTAGAGGTTTTCCGTTTTTAAATATATTTGAGATGAAACTTTCTGAAATTTAAAACCTATTTACCTATTACCTATATCTTTTTTTTTGAAAAAGGGAAAAAGCAGGTATTGAGTTTTGTATTAGCTTAAAATGTATTGCGCTGCGCATAAAAAGAGTAACTTATATACACTATTACCCGTTCAAAATATTACAAGTTTGTATGTTCTATAGCTTTAAATCAGTTTTGAGAAAGTATGGTGAATGAAAAAAAAAAAACTTTTTAAAGCGCCTTTAAACTGATGAATTGAGTAGAAACAAAGAAAATTTGACAACCTGAATTTTTTGAAACGTTTAAAATGCTCAAAATCCACAAATATATGTTTGCTTAAGTTTAGCCTTGAAATTAATTTTTTAAGATTGATTGAAGCAAATGCCCCTATAAATTCAGGAGTTACATTTCACTTAAGTTCCCCCTTAGGCACTAATGCTAAGTCTTTTTGAATTGCTGAAAATTAAAAAAAAAATGTTTCAAATAAAAAAGGGAAATCTAAGAATGAAGTGCCCTCGCCGGGATCTCTCTCTCTCTCTTTCGAAAAAAAAAAAAAATGTTCGAATCGGAATAATCACTCAAAGGTATTAAAGGACGACAGGGGGGGGGGTAGACAGCCTGACCAACAGTCCGACACACATTTTCCCTATCTTAAAATTTATTTCCAAATTTTTAAATTTTCAATATTTTAAAAATTATTTTATTTATTTATTTATTTTTTTTTTCGTTTTGTTTTTTGGGAAATTTTAAATTTGCATTAAAAACTTACTTTCATGCTTTTTTCTTTCTTCTTTGACTTTTACCAAGATAGTAGACTTATAAAAATTATAATCAAATATTTCCTTAACACATACTCTAACTCAACGTTACTCGCTGACTTCCTCCTGGAAATCGTTCATTTTTTATGGTTACTGGAAGATGAATTATTTATCTCCTGAAAATAGCAAAATATCTTTTTACGTATCACCTAACTTTTCGTTCTTTGTATTCAATAAAATATGTTAATGGTCTTCTTAACATTTGAAAAATAAAAATATAAATACTGAAAGCTTAAATTTGTTTCGGACAAATTACAAGATTTTGCAACCGAAAATTGCAGACAGGAGTTAACTAAATGTTTCTAAAAGTTAGAACTTAGCACAAATTTCAGTTTACCTTTGCATACTCTTTTTTTATTTTGATGCATTTCCTTCTAGCGTTTTTCATTGAGTAAAACTAAAATATAGCTGAGCATTAAATGAATGAATTGCCAACTTTTTGATGCACAACAATTGCAAATTACTGCAGACACTTGTTTCGGTTCTACATGGAGCACTTTTTTCAATGCAAAAAAGTATGAGCTTTTGGATGAAGACTCATTGAAGAAGGTGTTCCTTGTAACACCAAAACACACGTGTCTGCAGTAATTTGCAATTTTTATTCATCAATCAACGTTGGCAATTCATTCATTTAATTTTTAAGCAAAAAGCTCTTGATTCGTTACAGCTGAACAGTTTAGCGAGTTTTTCAAATGCTGTCAAAATTTGAAATGGGATAAATTAGGAATTAGTGCTTTTTGGTCGATTGCCAATGTAGAAAAAATTAGAACAATTATTGCCTACAATTTGGTGACTGCCAAAATCTCAACTACTGAAATATATTTTAATGTTTTACAGTTCAGTTGTAATATTGTTGAGAAACATTTGAAAGTGCACAAAGTATTATCCGTTACGAAAATTTTCATGACATTTCAATGATTTTTGAAGATCAAATTTACTTCGACGGCAAGAAAAATGTGAACATTCGAATTATTTTTGTAACTACAGTGCGATTTGAAATCTTTTCTTCAAACTTTTAAATGTATCGATTGATCGAATTTCCGATTTTTTCTTTTTTTTTCTTCTGAGTTACCAGATAATATTATCATTGGATTGTTTAATGTTGAAAATAGATCAAATACGAAATATTCCTTTTTTGCTCTAATTATGTCCTAGATGCAATGTATTTTCTCGTGTCAAAATCAAGTAGTTTGATTTTTCAAAGTCATTGAAGTTCTTGGCAGAGTTTTTACATTTTTAGGTCAAAAATTAAGCTGAATTTCCGATGAATTTTGACAAAAAAAAAAAAAAAAAATCAAGTTTGTGTGATTATTTTTCGATGACACGTAACTATAAACAATCGTCTTGATTGTTCAATACATTGAAACAAGTGAAAAAACATTAAAATGTAATTTCTTAATTTGCTGTTTTTATGCATTTACATAACCGAGAAATTTAGCAAAAATGTATAAAACCCCTGGTTATATGGAATTTCTTATGCACATGTTCATTTCAAATGTAATCTAGGCTTTATTTCTGAAGAATGAAAAAAGCTAAAATAAAGAAGAAAAGAGTAACTATGAAAAAAATTTTTATATATATATATATATATATATATATATATATATATATATATATATATATATATATATATATATATATATATATATATATATATATATATATATTCCACAGCAACTATTGACAAGGAACTAAAATGTGTTTATTATGGCTTTATCTGGTTATCTGGCAAAGTTAAATCAAAATAAATTGGAAAGCTCAAAACAGATTTTTATTCTGTCGATCTCGAGAGTGGCCGATTAACATTATGTGTATTTGTTCACGCCCCTACTGAGTACAAAGAGGAGACGTAATAATATTAAAGTTTGATACACCAATACATTTTGCATCTCAGACAAGAAATGAATAATTGTCCTCTAAGTAAGTTCTAACACGAATTAATAGCGAGTGAAATAAATTTATTCGCATATTTTCCTATTTTGTATTTTACGGACTGAATTATGATAAGTAATAAAAATTAATAAAAATTACAAAATGACTACAGTTGTAAGAGTAAAATTTTAAATGTAATTTATTTTGATGTTATCGGAAAAGAAAAGAGTTGATAATATTTTTGGTGAAAGTTTTTTGCAATTAAGAGATTGTGGAATAAAGCGCGTAAATTAGAAAAAAAATAATAAAATAAACTCAGCAGATACTACACGCGTTTAAGATACATTAATGTCCATTGTACTGTTAACGTTACTGGAGACCTTCAAAAAGCTTTTCTCATCTTTTGAGCTTTAAAAAATAATTTTAAAACAAAAATAAAAAATCAACTCCCACATAGTCTGAACTTTTTCCGTTTTGCATAATAAATTCATAACTCTGAATATCTTATCATTTCCATTAATGAGACTTGGTGATGTTTTAAAAGAACTATTTTATCTCTTAACGGAAAAAAATGTAACTTGTTATTTCACAAAGGTTCTCCATTAAGGGTTTTAGAGAACGTTTTTTTTTCGTAAGATGCAACAAATTTCCAATGTTTCGAAAATAAGAGAATTTTTTTTTGTTAGGACGTGTATGAGAGAATGCAAATGTAGTAGTTGAAATATTTATGATTTTTGTCATTTAATCATACATTATAAGTATGACATTTATGAAGATATAGATTAGTTCAGCTAATGTTAATAACAACATACATGCATGTTAATGGCAGTACTGTCTTGCAATTTTTAAAAATATATAATGCTATACCTTTAAGAAAAAAAATAATAAGAATTAATAGGTACAGATTTTAACATTTTCTGTGGTGATAATGAACGTGTCAAAGCACAATTTGAAACCTTATTATAACTTTTACTTTTTAGTGAAACACAAAATTAAAATATTTCTTTTGATTTCAGCTGCTACTTATTGCGTTATAATTCATTGTAATTTCATAAAAAGACAGGAAAAACAAAATTTTGATGGTAATAAGATCTATAGAAGTTAGTCCTTTTTTCGCCAAAAACTTCTCGCCAAACCGCACAATTATTTTTTCTTTTATTTTTCGCCAAAATAAAAGAAAAAATAATTGTGCGTATAGGAGAAATTCTTTTTAGTTTCATTAGTTTTGTGCACAAGGTTTTCTTTCGTAATACTGCGTGCCCGTTATTTAAGATTGCTTTGCAATGACTTATTTTCGGTTGTAAGATTAAAATACCTTTGAATGCTTCAAAACATATTGCTGCAGCTCAACGGAAATTTTTTTTTTCTCTTAAGATTACGCATATTATTAGTGTTCAAATTTGATGTTTGTAAAAAGTAGAAATTTGACCTTCGAAGCGTTTGGTACTAATTTTTAAACCATTTACGAATTTCATTAACCCAGTTGTGATAAATTCATTTTTACACGTAAGAAACGTCGAGACACAAACTTAATTACACAATAAACAGCTAAAGAGTGCACATATATTTTAACTTCAGACATTAAAATTACAAAAGCTGTGTCGATAATTTTTTGGGATTTTTCACCTCATTTTTTTCATGTAGATTTATTTTTTTTCAACATCTGCATGCTGCACTGTTAAAAATTCAGGAAGATTTTCTGGTAACTGTTACTGTAAAATGGCGGACTTAACGCATTGCTGATTTTTACGGTAGTTTATACCGGAAAAATAAGCAATCCCAGGTCCAATTGGTTGCTGTGGCCTACCGAAGAAACCGTAAAATTTACAGTAACATATTATTTTTACGGTAATAGTTACTGGCAACATGGATGCCAGTAAAAATTACCGTAAATTTTACGGAAAATTTTTAACAGTGTGTTTTTAACTTCTACCATACAAATAGAAAAAAAAAGAAAGAAAACTTGATCTTTAACTTCTTTACTTCCTTTTATAAAGTAAAGGAAGTATTGTATTCACACACACAAAAAAAAAAAAAAAAAAAAAAACTTTCAAATTTCGGTCTAATTTTCCATTTTACTCGTTTCCGAATAGATACTGAGTGTTTTTTTTTTGGCCGAACCAAACATGCATTTGTGCCTAAGAATGTATGGACTCCCGATATATCCATTTTTACGATCCCCGAGTGAATTACCCCGAATATTCTTGTGACGTCTGTATGTGCGTATGTATGCACGTTTGTACGTATCTAACAAAACTCAAAAACAGTAAGTCGTAGAAAGTTTAAATTGTGCATGTAGGCTCCTAATGGAATCTAGTTGTGCACCTCCCCGTTTGGTGGTATTCGGATGGTCCAAAAAGGACTATTTACACTTTTTTAAGGAAAATCTGTGTTAATTTCAATGCTAGCTCATGCGATGCTTTTTGTCACCAAATCCTGTCGCCAGGCAACTTGGTGACATACCATCCAGTTGGCGATAAATGCGGCGAAAAAAAATATTTTTAAAATTGGGTTTCAATTTAGCGATATTGGCGATATTTAAAGAGTTATCTATTGAATCACGTTAAAATAGTAGACATTGGGAAACGTAATCTCTGTAAAAAGCTTATTTCCATCGGTTCGCGACAAGCCAATTTATATTTGAAATGTTTTTAGGTTCCTTAATGTGAGTGACGCGCCCGAATCAAGTAAGGTTATGGTGTTGGTGTTCTTCTGATAGTGTTGATAAAAAATCATTATTTGTCTTCAAATGAAGTCATGTGGTGCACACATCAACTCTATTTTATTATTTTATTTTCATGAAAATACTGTTTATAATAGTTCTTTATTTTTAGACGTTTTAACTTCTCTGACCTGCAAACAATAGAAATAAAGGACGTGCATATTATTTTCATAGTAGCTCTTTTTTTAACCAAAAATGATGATTTCCATGAAAACTGACTTTGAGATCAAATGAAAATATTTACTATGATTAAAAAAAAAATTAAATGCATTTTACCCTGAACGTCCGTTATTTTAAAACATCTTATTAAAAAACATTGTGTGTCTTTAGGGGGGGGGGGTAATTATTGCTAAAAGCTTTTTATCACATATACTTCATAGTCATTCCTAGTGCAAAAAAAATCATTTCTTTATTTCTAAAAAAAAACATAATAAGCATTTGTGAATATAGTTTTCTTTCATGTTAAGGCAAGTAAAAAACGTAACCCTTTAAGAATGCTGATGTAACAATTTAAAAACAAGACACTTTCTAAAAGACACCAAAGAATATTTTTTATGATCTTTAAATCAAGGTACAAAGAATGTTTTTTATAATTTAATAAGAACAAGTGAGAATAATTAAGCATCTGAAAATGCTTTAGCATAATTTTGTTCGAGGAATGCAAATTAATAACTAAGTGATTTTAAGTCGTAGTAAGAAATAAATTGCTTGGTTAAATAATAAAAGTTAAGTACTCAAATAATAATAATAAAAAAAATCTCATAAAAATTCATTAAAACGATTTTTTTCCCTTAATGTGATTTGCTTTGCGTTTACGACGAAAGAATTTCTTCAAGTTATTACTTGAAAGTTTGTCAATAGAATCCGATTAGGCTGAAAAAAAAAAAAAAAAACACTGCATAAAATTTGCTCATTTTACTGTACACATATGTTAATAAAAAGCAGATAGCTTTAACATCGAACTCGTTGCTCTTTGAAAATATCTTTTTTATGCTCTTTGATTTGAAGAGACCTATTTTTATTTAGTTAACCAAAAAGTTCCAATTTAACATAAAGTTAAAACAAATTTTTGAGAAGTGTACTTGCATGCAAAGAATACCAAGCACATTAAGTTAAGTTTTATTAGTGATTTTAAAATTGATGGGTTGTTAAATTAGCGAATTATTGTTTTTAACAAAAAAAAAAAAAAAAAAACTTTTGTAAAACAACTATTTTAAGTGTTTGCACTAATATTCCAGTTTAATGTACTACACTTATAACTTATACTTAGGTAGCTATTTTTAAAAGTTCTACTTTAATCCCAATTTTGTATATTTATCTGTCGGTTAGTTTAACGCTTTAACATTTAACTAATCAACGTATTAAAAGTGTACAATTATGAGTTTATAAATAAATGTTATTGTTTTAAAAAGTCATATCAACTTTTTCTTCGGCTTAAAAGTATACAGGATGATATTTAAAGTTGCGATTTCAAAACTCTATATGACTTTAGAACTACTTGTTCCGCCGCTTAACAAAAGCACAAATGGAATGTACCGCACCGGATCGTATGGTATTTGTGTTGATCTATAAATGCGGTGGCAAGTGGTGCGCATTAGGTTGGAGCGAAAAGTATAACATACATACATACATATATGCGCATATATATATATATATATATATATATATATATATATATATATATATATATATATATATATATATATATATATATATATATATATATATATATATATATATATATATATATATATATATATGCGTCGGTAGGATCCATTTTCCGTTACCCCCGAGCTCCTTAAATGTAGTAATAAAAAAATGATGATTTCAAGAAAATTAAAAGAAAATAATTTATTTTGACTTCATTTTTAGCACGGGGTAGGAATTCTGTGTTTTAGTTTTATCAGTTAAAAAATATAAATATGTATATATATCTTATCGAAATCCAACCATATCTTCCAAAGCATCAAGCAATTCAGTTTCTGTAAAAAAGTGAGAATTTTACAAAAATGTACAATAACGATTTTTGAAATTGTTTTTTACCTTGAGAAGGGAATGTTGGAAGTGTTGCATGATAGGTACCGTAGTTTACGTATGTTTTAAAAATAAAATTGATTCATTTATTCTGGTGTCCCAAAACATGTTAAAAAGCCACTGTGTTAATAAAAACGTTATTAAAGTGCAAAACCGGTTTTTTACAATAAATAAAAAATGACAGAATTGCTCAGTATTGGCATTTGCTACGTTTTATTCAATTACTATTTTGTTTTATGGATGAAATTCTAATTACTTTTTACATCGTCGAGAGATAATTCTGCTTCTGATTTTTAACCCAGTCAGGTGGCTATCATTAAACTATTACCGCGCTTTATTTGGGCATAAATAGGGCGTTTAGG
Source organism: Uloborus diversus (assembly GCF_026930045.1). Taxonomy (NCBI): domain Eukaryota; kingdom Metazoa; phylum Arthropoda; class Arachnida; order Araneae; family Uloboridae; genus Uloborus; species Uloborus diversus. The sequence continues at coordinate 130,327,512 of NC_072732.1, forward strand.
GTTCAATGTCAGTCATTTCTCGAAATTGAATTCCCAACGGCGCAGTCTTAAGCTACTCTAAAGCTATTTTTTTTTTTGGGGGGGGGGAGTGTCATGGCCCCCTGACGAGCTCTCTGTTTAGGCACCTTGGGACGCTAGAAGAAGTTAATATGCATTGAAAAGATTTTGCATTTGTTAATATAGTACTGGCAAAAAACAATTTTAGCACCCCGCGCCGATTTTTTTTAATTGTATTTCCAATACTATGTGAAACCTGCCTACGGTATCCATCGGCACATTTTGGAACTATTTTTTATGCCACAACTGCATTCTATAGTCTCATGATTGTTCTGAAATATAAGTTATTCTGACCACTAGATTGGCGTTTAAAACCACCTAAATTGGCGTTTTAAAATTGTAATTTAAAATAATAATATTTGTAATTTTTAAATTATATCTACCCTGCATATGAAGTATAAAATACTCAGCGTATATAAATCGCATTAATTAGAAACGATTCTGCGAAAAGAAAAAGAAAGAAAAGGAAAGATATTGCTCTGCACATAATTTTAAACGAATAAATAGGAAAATGTTTTGACAGTAGTATTATTAAAGACGACAAGTATCAGTATAGTTTTCCCAAGTATTTGCTAATAAATTAAGATATACCATTAAAAACTATGCAAAACTAGAATTCTTTCAAATATGGTTGGATTATTTAATTTATTTCAAGAATGTCTATTTTTCTTGCAGTTGTATTAAAAATATACCTTTGGCAGGTACCTACCTACAGATACTGACCTGCCAAATGGAGCTGAAAAATAAAATGCAATGGTCTCCAATCTCATTAAAAAATTTAGACCCCACCATTTTCTCGAAACGCGACAATACTTTTATATTTACTTCAAATTAGTGCTAAAACAATGCTTTCACTTATTTCTTTCACTGAAACATTAAAAATGTCACTTAATTTTGGTATATAGAGTTTTTTTGTACTTTTTAAAAATTAAATACTACACATCAAAACCATATGTCGAAAACCAGCATTCTAGTCCTCTTATGTACTTTATTCTACAATAATTTAAAATGTGCCAAGATTTTTTTTTTTTTTTTTTTTTTTTTTTTTATGTTTGGGAATTGAAATTTCAAAATGCATTACAATCTGTCTCATAGTTTATCTTATTGTTTTAAACATGAAAATTTATAAATTAAAAATCATTTGTTCAAAATTTAAAATTTTTCTCGTTTGCCTAGAATAAGTGACTCATAATATTAGTTATCGCCTAGTATTACACTTTTGTCTAATTAAATTTACAACTAATATAATGATTAAATATTTATTCTTTTAATTGCTTATTTCATTTTTTAAAAGTAATACTCAACCCACTTACTATTTCTTCCCTTAAAATTATAAACTAAGAATATAAGAATACATATTGTGCATCCCTTTAAATACCACTGGGCATTTGTTTGGTTTCTAATGCCTTTGGCAAAACTAAACCTCTAGTGCAGTATTGAATGAAACTGGCGTCAAAATTATCTGTGTCATTGACATCGGTGCCTTAATGGTGGCACATGAAAGAATGGATGCCGTAGAGTGGGATTGCACTAGGTCTGTAAAAAGAAAAATAGCCAAATGCTGCTCTATAAGAAAGAAAAGAAAGTCAATACCGCCATTAGTAAATTTCTAATTTTCGATTTAATGGCGGCATTGCAGTGCTAATATCTCGAAATTTCATAGATATACGATTAATTTAGTGATTAATTTTAATGCGAGAGGACATGGGGAGGTCATTTTAGTACCCCAAGCCTTCTGCAAATAGTAACTGCCAAAAAAATTAGCCACCAGTTTTTTTTTTCTTATCAGTAGCGGAGTTTGGTTCCCCCATCTACCTTTTGGTAGCAGTTTCAACTGATTTCGGGCATTTGTGCTCCACTTAAAAAAGTTTAGTCCGTTACTGGGGTCACAAAATGACCCCGCGCGTCCTGCCGTTTGTCTCACAGACCAACTATCTCGAATGGCCAATACGGTTATTTTGTTTATATCCCTTCAATATTGAAGCTATGTTATGGAAATAGTAACGCCAATACCATACGCAAAAGAATTGGATCGTTTTCGAACACTTTTTGCAAAAATTGAATAAATAATAGTTAAATGAAGAACATGAAGCTAAAGATTTTTTAGAAGAGAAATTCTTAGACCATAAAAAAAATTAGCGAGTATGATACATAGTTGAAAAAGAATGGAAATATTTTAAGTGTAGTGAACAACTCTGATTTTTTATTGCAAAGTATGATGTAAAGTGAGACGAAATTTCCTTGAATGTAGCGATTTTTTTTTCTTTTGTAGTTTTATTAAAAAATGAAACATTTTTAGCATTAAAATCTGCAATTTTCTACTTCAAAAATATTAGTAACAACATTATAGTTGTAATTAAGTTTTTAAAACCCACATAAAGCGTTATTTTCCGCTGAACTTGATTTAAAGAACAAAAGTGGAAATGCGTTTATTCTAAGTGCGATGTAAAGCTCATTTGTAAATCGCACTAATGTCTAAAATTCAATTTTAATGTCGAAAATAATTAGACGTTATGGTTTTAACAGTAAACAAGTCGAAAAATGATGGTTTTATTAGCGTATGACTAGGTTTTGATCTGGGGTCATTCAATGACCCCGGTGCGTCCTAACGTTCGCCTAGGAAGCGCGCGTTATCCCGGGTTAATACAAAACATACAAATATATAAATCTTAAGGGTAGTTATGTTTAATTTCAAAGTCTAACATGCTAGAACTGTGATGCTATCCTAAAATCAAAGACGAAACGATCACACTTATAATGAAAATGAAATGGATGTACGACACATCTTAATGTAGTTTTAATTTTAAATCGTTAAAAAATTACGTCATAAAAGGAAATGACGTCAACAAGCTGAAATCATAAATCGAGTTTTGAAACATAAATTAATCTCATCGTGATGCCAGTTACATACAGAATAAGTTATAGAAAAAAAAAAAAGTTATGTCTAAATTAGTATTGCAGTAAAAACGATCATAAAAACATACATTGCATTTCAACGAAAAACATATAAAGTTTCATTTCTTTCTATGAATCAATAATCTAACTAAGAAGTGATATTTACTAAGATACCGACGAAGGAGTCTTTATGCACTTTGAGTAACTTCTAATTTTCTCTCTCAAGGGAAATTTGAAAGAGGCGCATGCTGATTGGATTTTCGGAGTCTATAATTCTATTTAATGTAAAAGGTTCGGATGTACTTAGTACTAATCAAACTTGTTTGACTTTCAGTTCATGCTTCCGACGTATCGTTATTCAGTTTTTCATTATTTGAATACTTCAGACAGAATACTATCACACAAATTGTGTTGTAAAATAAAATATTTTGGTCTGATGTAAAACTACATAAATGTCTTGGAAAGTTGAGAAAATAAGCTTTGGTTTGAGAAATGAAGAAATTCATTTGCGCTGTGAAGTAAAAGAAAACAAAATACAACGTTAAATAACACTAATTTGCAAAGAGTTACAAATTGCAGTTTATGTAACTTAAAGCTGTTATGTTTTCTTAAACGTTGGGTTTATTTAATGTGTTCGTGCGGTGAATAGTATGCCTTAAACATCATATTTAACCCCAAAAATAGTTTATTTTTACGATAAGAGATGCAATACATACACAAAACAAAAAATAAATAGTTTTTCTCGGGCTTTTGCTTTTGCTAGATTTCTTGTTTTTTAAAATTAGAAACGGGAGGGGGGGAAGTATTTGCTTAAGTGTCTGCAAGCTGTTTGCAAGTACAGTAAAGCTCTGGTAATTCGACTACCCCAGAAAGTCTACATTAATTTTTCCAAGGATTTCTCCTTCCAGTGGATGGTGGCGCAATGCGACATCACTGGGAATGTTCATGCTGACTTGCTGGCTAAGAAAGGATCCCTCGTGACCCAAAGTCTCAGTAAAATTTAGGAAGCTCTAATGATATCAAAGGACACCTGGGCTGCTTTGAACAAGTACCCTTTCATGCTTCCCCGAACACCCAGAAAGGTGAATGTGGCTAAATTTAGACTGTTAACAGGGCAGGACTGTTTGAGGTCTTATCTCTACAAAATTTGAATCACTGGTTCTCTTCAATGTACTTCTTGCGACTCCGGCCAAGCTATTACCGCTAATCAATTGTAATATGCACAATGATGGGTTATTTTAGTTTTGCTATCTAGAAGTATTGCAGAACACTTGCACGGATGACATAAGAGCTATTTTCAGTGTGGCTTTGCTAATAAATAAAAATATTTCCAATGGTTGACTTGATGCTAAATAGAATGGGCAAAATCACTCTCTAAATTGATACACACTAAAAAAATTCCCCTTTTACTCGACTTCCACTTGTTGCTATAATCGGAGGTTTTCTCCTGATAATATTTCGTGATGATTAATTCTGATACGTTTACATTGACACTTTTTGATCAATTCAGAAATGGGTTTGTTTCTAAAATTTTAAAAGTTTTTTTTTCTGAGAGAGCATGCTTAAGAATATAGAATCTGACCATTTTTAAAATAATTTTACTAAGTTTAATATTTAAAAAAAATTACTTAAATCGGTGCGCTTTCATTGCGTACGCTTTTTGCCTATGACATCACAAATGATGAACTGCCATTCAGTGTTGCCATTCACAGAACAAAATATATTTAATTTGCATCGTTACTCACGTGTTTTGGCAACGATATGGTCGACAGCAAGCGTAGAGCGCAATTTTAATTCGCTTCTTGATTATCATAACGTGGAAACGCAGTAGCAAGATGCGCCAAAGAGCATCATTTGTAAAATCATCAAGACCACGGCTTGTTTGAAAAATCGGACTAAAAAAATAATTAAAAAACAACTGTTGGGAAGATGAAACTATTTTCTGTGTCCACGTTATTATTATTATTATTATTATTATTTGCTTATTATGTGAATTTCAGAGACTAAAAGTATTGCTTTTGACAGAAGGAAACAGCTCCATTGTTTTGCTGGAAAAAATTCTTAGAATTTTACTTTGCACGATAGATATTGGCGTAGACATCCACATCTTGTAACGTTCAAACAATCATAAGGCTATAAACTTGAGATAGAGGTTAGAGGCAAAAAAGTGCCCTGGAGTACGTGAGAGAAAGGAGGCACCATGACACACGTTGTTCAAAATATGCGTAAGGATTTTTTTTCTCTCTAATAGAACTAACTGACAATGAGCTTTTAGTTTTTGTTTCTCCCAAAATATTAAATTTTGGTGCTACTTGGTTATGCAATTTTTAGGATTTTTTTTTTACTAGAATTTATTTTTATAACGAGAAGTTCATAAGAAATTTTGGAAAATTCTTCAAAAATTGAAATTGTAGAACTTCGGGAAGTTGACATCCGACATGTTTTCATATTCCGTTAATGTGCTAAGGTTTCACTGTGTGGGAACTTTTACCAGCCTTTTAAGTGGGATAATTATGATATTCAGTACGCAAAACGAAAAACTGTTTAAAAGCAGGGAGTGGGGAGGCGTTGCACAAATACAAACAAAAAACATACATAAGGATACCCCTAAAAAGAAATATAATAATATCAAATGCTATCGGTCCAAAAACTAATTATTTACGGTATATATTTACTTAAGGGCTGTCCATAAATTAAGAAATTTTTTTTCAACATTTTTGACTTCCATCCTATGTTTGTTTTAAAGTGTCACTTTTTACCTTGCCCACCTTCCGAATGTCTATTATTCGTCACGCTAATTTTCATAAGTGCATGCTTCAAAAAAATGCTTAATATGACACTCCTTGTTAACCCCTTATTTCCTCCTTGTCAAACTCACAAATTTCCGCCCCCTCCTGCTTCACGTCCCAAAAAATTTGGCATCATTTGTGAACAGCCCCTTATAATTTATAAGGATATTAGTAGTTAAATGGGATTATATTATCTTTAAACAGTAACCACCGCTTAAATGAATCACATTTGTTCTAATCAGTTTGTTCTAATTGACCAATGATTCAATTAAACGGCATCCACTGTATTAAGTATTTCTCCATTTGTATCGATATGATGCGCTAGGTACTGACTTCACTATATACAAAAACATTTTTCTTTAAACCAAAGAAAATTTTTATAAAAACCTCTTTGACCTGAAAGTCTTCTTTTGCCTTAAAGTGTCACAATTCATCTAATGCGCCTCCCCCAATATTTTGTCTAGCGTCACGCTTTTGTAAGCATATTCTCATAAAAACTGCTTGATGTCACACTTTTTTTGCCCCTCAATTTCCCCTTGCCACAATTTGTCACGATTTCGTGAACCTAACACCTCTCTCAAAGCGTGACAGCCCATTTGAATTGATAAGGAACTATTGAGTAGTATTACATGATTCTTATCTTCAGTATTCCTCTATTTGTATTACTAGAAGACTGATTTCGCTATATACGAACTTTTTTATACCAGAGGAAGCTCTTAAACAAACACATAACGTTAGAAAAAAAATATTTCCAGTGCTGAGTTTTCAGCCTCGAAATCCTCTGCAATAAAATAAAACAATTCGGCCTGCCATCAGCTCGCTTTCGAAAATCATTATACAAGAATGAAAGATACAGATATATTAGGCTCCTAAAAGCATTTTGACAGAGAAACCATATTCTCCATGTCACTCTAAGCAATTTTCTACTGAATTGCTGAACAGATGGCTGAATACATCTCTACTTCCAACGTGAAAATAGACTAAGATTAGGCGCTTTCATTCCCTGTGATATTTTCTGTAACATTTATCAAAACTGACATTTTGGCTAAACTCCAAATGCATTATTAAACTGTATATCAAAGTGATACTGTGGCAGACTTATATTCATCGCTTCAAAGATCGAATTTCGAAAGTTTACTTCTGTTTTCAGTACAAAAGAAAAAAGAAAATATTGCTTTTGTCGATTTTTATATCATCACCTCAGAAAAACTGTAGGATATCTTGCTGTTGTTTCTGGGATTAGGTGTCTTATGGTTGCTCTGAAACGACGATACATTCAAATAAAAGTGTTTGCGTTCCAATATACTTAGTAATCTACTATATATATATATATATATATATATATATATATATATATATATATATATATATATATATATATATATATATATATATATATATATATATATATATATATATATATATATATATAATTAAAATTTTAGTGGTTAATGCTTATTATTTATCTTCCTCAGTTTTGACGTTACCCGTAAGACAAACTGACGTAAAATGCCACTAAGGTAAATAAATGCGTCAATGCTGCACAGTATTAAGTCATTTACTTGTCGCTAGATGACAGTAATGAAGCGAATATAAATGAGTAACAAGCGTACTTGGAAACTAAACACTGAGGGGTTCAGCGTTATGCTGACCACCAAACCGGAACACCTGCCTTGCACCCCAGAGGCCCCTGGTCAGAAAAGCTGAAATGAGCACAGTAGGCATTGACCCTCACCGCAGCCGTGCGACAGGGTTTGGTTTCTTACATGACAGTAATGAAAAAAGTATTTCATTGTCGGATATTTATTCATAGTTTGTTTACAGTCAAATGAAATTACCATTTTCGGAACAAAAGAAACGTATATGCATCTGTAAGTGTCTATTTTTATTTTTTTTTTTTTGAAAAATATAATGAAAACATTATGTTGAATTTATTAAATAGTGTTTTTTCATTTAATATTATCGATTTCGCGCTCAAACCTTTATTTTCTGATTTACAACATGATTATTTTAGTTTCGCTCCCAGAGGTGACACGAATTTTCTCTAAAATAAAAACTTAGATATTTTTTAAATTTATTTTCTATACTTTTCTATGTGTTTTAAGACTATTAAAAAGAAAAAAAATAATAAAATCTAAAATTTTAAAGTTGGTCTTGGCTTGAGAAGGTATGTGCTTCCTTTCAAGGTAAACTTCTTAACACCTTAGATTTGTGTTTCAGACATGCGCAGTATAGCACGTTAAGGATCTCTTGCTTTATCCTTTCTTTTCTTTTATAACATGTGTTTTGCATAAAACTACTTTATTCTTAAAATACTCTACATTTTCTGAAAATAAAGTAAAAAGAGACAGATTCATTTTCTATTTCGAAAGTACAATAGGATATGAAAAACAAAGGGAAAATATACGCTGAAAATAGAAGATTTTAAGCGACAGAGAGAAAAGCAACTGTTATTAAAGAAATCCACAGACTGCAAGGAAAATATTGTTTCGTTTTGCGTCCTGGGAAAAGGATTTGGAGCAAAATATTTTAAGCCGCGTTGTTCTAAGGTAGATGGTTTCAAAGCACGCACATATCACTTGTTTTTTAGAGTGTCCATTGAACATTCTTGTTTTAATGAAAATATTTATGTTACAAAATTATTTTTTAGGCTTCCGCCAATTTTTTTTAACTTTTTTGTAACCCCCCTCCCATCCCCATTATTACATTGTATAAAAATACGCATAAAAAGAAATCGAACAAGCAGTTAATTAACACTTAAATAAATAAAATGCACCGAACTATGTTATTGTTGTAGCAAGCAAGTTATCAAATCTACTATATTTTAAAAGCATATCCGCAAAAATAAAAGCATATCCGCAGAGCACTTGAAATTTAAATCAATCTACGCATTCTTTATGAATATTATTAAAGATCTAAAGAAATAAGAAAATGAAAGATACTACTAAAGAAACCAGCATAAACATGGAGCGTTAACTTAAGTTCAAATTTATTCACATCTTAAGGTTCGAAAGCAATCCAAAATTAAAAATTATTGAATACATGTTTGCGGAGCTTTTTATCAGAAGTTAGTAGCGTATACTTTCCGCAAATTCCCAGTTTGGTTGGTTTATTTATTTTTTACGGCGCAAGAGCCCTTGAGGGCTATACTCAAATTCCCAGTAGACATTGGAAACATGTTTGTTCCACTTTAATTCAGCAAAAATGCTCTAGTTTCCCAAATATGCACTTAACATGTTCTGAATGTGCTCCATCAAAAATAATAATGTGTACTAAAATGTCCTCTGAATATGCCCCAAATGGTACTCGTTCAGAAAATTTGAAATTTAGGTTTGAGAACTCATTTTAAAACCGATTTGACGCACATTTGAAAACAGATTGGGAATACATTTGGGCACGTTTGTGAAATTGTCTTCTTTCGTACAGGCATGATTTCAACAGCTTTGTTTAACTACCGGTCCACAGGTTTATTCAGCAAGATACTACTAGAAATTTTGTTGCAGAGAAAAGCTGTCGGCTACTGTTGCAAAATGCCGCTAAAAAGGAAGACGTTCCCTGACCGCACTCATATCCTCCCCTTACATTTTCTGGTGGTGGTTGACAGCTGCTTCGCAAGATCCCTGTAAACAATTAATAGTCAAAACTACTGGTATACTCAAAGGAATATTCGCTAAATCCTGTAACAAATGTACCGTAAAGTGTGGTGCTACAAAGTATTTGCTCTAAAGAAATGGACACGTGCCAGTGTTTAAAGTTCACTTTCGATCCTGAGTCCCCACAAACTATGTTCGCAAAAGCGTTCCCTAGAGTTAAAAAGTATGCTGAGCCTAACAGTTATTCTGAAAAGTATTTTTAGAAACGTTTTGAAAGATGTTTCAAAAAGTGTGCTTTTAAGTATTCTAAAAGGGGATCAAAGTGTCTGTGTTCAAAAAGTGGCCTAACATTTGTAGTGTTCCGCAGTGCATTTTTATTACACGTGTTGCAGAGTGTAAAATATCTCATCAACTAATAAAGCTGACATACGATTGAAAATACAAAATATATCTTTAACGTGTTAGCTTCTTACCGTTTAAGGACCTAGTGCATTTCCTGGGACAGGCATTTATTCTTTCATTTGGAACCACTACCGTAGATCGTCATTATCATTCAGAATATTTTGACGCACGTTTTTAACTTCAATGGTCACATCTGGGTCTTACCGATGCAAAATAGCCCCTAAGAATTTTATACAAATACGTACACTCAAATCCATAAGAATCCGAATGGAACCGGGTATCTATTCGCACTCTCAGGTATAAGAGGACGACTAAGATCTACGATGGCACACAGCCAACCGATCAATACGTAAAGCAAAACATTTTTATTCGTGATATAGGTTAAACTAAGGCCCCTATAGTGGAGGAGCCGACGCATCCGCCATTTTGAAGCAAACTTGATCCTGTGCTTCGTAGCGATAGCATTGCTACAGATGTTTACATTTCTTTCGCATGTGTTAAACTGAGTCAAATGGGGGATTTTTCGGCAGTTAATTGCGCAAACAGTTTCAAAAATGGGTTTCAGCTCTTCTGATTTCCAGCAGATGCAGAAAGAAAAAAAGAAATGGATAATTAATAGCTCGCGAAGTGACTGGTAGCCTGGAAGCGACGCCAACTGTTTCCAAAATTTCGCCAATGTTTACCTTCGCTCTCTGGCTCTTTTGTGCATTAATTTTGAAAAAAAAAAAAAAAAAACTGTTGTGAAGTTGAAATTAGATTTTTTTGATCACTCAATTCTTATTTTCTCAGAAAAGATGCTTTTATAAAATTTTGATATTGCCTTTTTTGTCTCCAAAATCCTAGGATATTAAAGTACGATTTCCGCATGCGTGCAATTTTAATTAATCGCCTTCCCAGTCATTTTGGAATGCAACCAAGAAATGTATTAAAGTTTATCAGAGTGTTCTCACCCCTCACCTCCATTTGCTCACCTAATCATGCCAGATCCATCAATTGAAGGTTTTCTGGGGCTTTATAATTACTTGGCGTTATTAATTAGTATTACAATTTTGCATTTAGTATTTATAAATTTAAGTCATTTTTTTTGCATGAAAAGAAAATCCGAGTTAAATTCATTGAAAAAAAAAGAAGCAGTTGATTCGATTTAAAAAAAAATAATAAAAATCTCATACAATTACTAAATGCTTTTTGAACCTTACTTAATGCTCAATTGCTTGAATCTTTTGTAAAAAGTGATCCTGAATTGCTTATTTTTTTCATTCGACCGCTATTTAACATTCGCTGCTTTATCGGAAGGTAGGGGGAGGTAATTAGAAGATTAGAAGAAAGGCTATCACATTTTTTTTTTTTTTTTTTACAAACGAAATAATAAATCATTTAAAGGATTTGCATCCTCTATTTGGAAATGCTTTAATTTGTTAGAAACAAAATGTGATGTTTCATAATTTATCTTTTTTTTTATCGCTTAAATTCACTTACTTGCCGTTTCGACTGCATTCATTATCCGAGACGTAAATCAGTTCAAAATGGGTATTTTTACTAGCGTAACTTAAGAAAATAAATTATTATTTTTTTCTTTAGAAATTCTCAGTTAAGCAAACTCTGTAAGCAAATTTGTCTTCTAACGTACGCACAATACGAGAAAGAAACGTGACGCAAAAATTTCCTGTTTAGTGTTATTGCCAATAAAGGTAACTTTCCCTGTTGTGCGCTTGCTCCAATATGGCGGATGCGTCGGCCTCTCTAGTTATAAGGGTTCTAGGTTAAACCAGGGCGCGGTACCGGAGGGAAAACGGCCGACTCCAGAGTTCTGATTACGACATTATTTTTACTCTATTTTTACGACTCTTCATCTCTGGCAGAGTGGTCGACTCGAAGGGGAAAATAATCAATTCCTACTCTTAAAATTTTCAAGTCTTCGACTCCCAGCTCCGACTTTGACTCTTTTGCCCTAAAAATTAGTATGACTCCGACCGCGCATCGCAAGATTGAACTACTCTACGAAACACTTGAGAACTGAGTTTTAAGGGGTCACATTACCTTCAAAAAATTTTTTTTTTAAATTTAAGTGAATTTTATTTTTCTTTGAAACCATAACATGCACACCTTTTTCACAATCAATAATTTATTTTCGAAAGTTTAAAATGCAGCCTTCATTTCTTAAATATTCAAAAAAATTAGGAAATTTTCATTTTTTAAAAATCCCTAAGCCTTCTTTGCTTTTGCACTTATTTAAAAAAAAGTATTTTGCTAAGCGCTCAAAATTATCATCTCTAAAAATCTGTACATTCATTTGCTTATAATTTATTAGAAAATTTTCTGTGATTAATTATGTAAAAAAATATTTTTAAAAGTATGACATGCTCTAAACATTTGAACATTTGAATGATTTATAAAATGCTTATCAAACGCACCGTTTTGTTAAATATATTATTGTGACTGCGAAAAGTATTACTTTGAAGCTGTATCATAAACAGAAATACACCCTAGGGGATTCTAATGACATGAAAACACACACACACAAAAAAAAAAGATCACCGAGAAAAAGAAATATAAAATTTTTCTTTTGCAAAAGAACACACAGCGAGCATGACCTAAAACCTCTCATAACTTTTTAAATATTTGAACTAAAGCGATGCAACTTTTTCCCGGTCTTTGGAATATTTTTTAGTTTTGAAATAAGCAATTTTTTTTTTTTTTTTTGGTCGTTTGATATTTTTGAGGCACTGCAACCCCTTAAAATGCTGTACTGTAAAGTTAAAAAAGAAATAACAGACGCAGAAATATTCCTCGTTAAATTGAGTCGTAGACCATTTATTACATAGAAAGAACTATTGCGCTCGCTTCTTCTATATGTAAGAAAACGAGTGATTAAAGTGCCGCGCGACTTTCATGACTCTTGTCCTCTGTCCAACCTTATTGGAATCTTCTTTGGCGGGTATTTTGGTTATGATTACCGTACGAATGTACGATTTTAGTAGTTTTCAGAACTCCAGTAGAACCTCTCAATAAGAGACACTAAAGGGACCGAAAATTTTGTCCCTTAAATAGAGGTGTCCTTTCTTCGGAGGTATATGAAATGGCGCATGCAGCAGATTTTAATTCAGTATAATTTCGTAATGAACATGAACTATTAACATTAAAGAGAAAATATTAAAAATGATTTATGTATCTTTACTAATAATAAAGCTGAAAGTCTCTCTGACCGGATCTCTCTCTGTCTGTCAGGATCTCTGTGACGCGCATAGCGCCTAGACCGTTCGGCCGATTTTCATGAAATTTGGCACAAAGTTAGTTTGTAGCATGGGAGTGTGCACCTCGAGGGGATTTTTAGAAAATTCAATGTGGTTCTTTTTCTATTCTAATTTTGAAAACAAAATTATCATAATATGGACGAGTAAATTACGAAATTATCATAACGTGGAACCGTTACATGGGCACAAGCCAATTGGCGAGATACGAAATTATCATAACGTGGAACCGTAACATGGGCACAAGCCAATTGGCGAGGTACGAAATTATCATAACGTGAAACCGTAACATGAGCACAAGCCAATTGTCGAGATACGAAATTATCATAACGTGGAACCGTAACACGGGTACAAGCCAATTGGCGGGAAAATTCACCACACATTATTTGTAAATATACAGGCGAACCAAAAGACCTTTTAATTTTTCTATTACGGGCAAAGCCGTGCGGGTACCGCTAGTTCTGAATAAAATTTAAAATTATTCAAATTTCAAAATTTATTCTTTTACTAATTAAAAATTTAATAACAAATTTGGTTATCCTGAAGTTTTTCAAGATAAATGAATTATTTTGCAGTACTTTCTTTCATGGACTTGATTTCGTGCAATTTAGAATTCAATACACTATAAATTTCAATCAGTGCTCACATTTCAAATTTTTTACTTAAAGCTATTTATGAGCGGTCGATTGTCCATCGGTTGTTAACCTACTTGAAAAAAATGCTGAGAGTGAAAAGGAACAGGCATGTAAATTTTAGCAAAACTTTTAGAATACGTTACGTTAGTATACGTTTATGTCAAACTTTCACCAATTGAGTTATAAACTCTCAAATTCCAGAAAAACTCAATACTTAGTATGCATTCTTACATTAATTAAGTTTTTTCGCTAAAACTGTCCCTTAAATAGAGTGTCTCTTATTCAGGGTCTCCCAAAATCAAAAGGACTGGGACCAGAAACAATGTTCCTTAAATATTGGTGTCCCTTAAAGGAGCTACTACTGCATTGATATTGCAAAAGAAATTGACAAATAATTTTAAACAGTTGCCAAATATTTTTTCCGGAAAAATTTACAAAAACGCATCAAATTAAGCCAAAAAAAAAAAGAAAAAAAAAAAGAAATGTTTAACTAAACGTTTACAAGGTAAACCTTTTGGAATCCAATTTGTTTACGTACTCTTAGCAAATAAGGAGTCAATAAAATACTGGAAAGTAATCCAAAAATGCATAGTTGTGAGAAATGAGTTAAGTTGATTTGATTGTTAAAACAATGATTGAACTATAATTTAGAATAAGACACAATTTAAATCACATACTTAATGCATCTCTCTATTTATTTTGCATCATGAGTAGTGATTAAAATAACGCTTCCCCCCTCCCCCTGGAGTTCAGTTTTAGTTTTGTTTAATTTAATGGCATTTAAAATCGTGAAAATAATGTACTTCAAACACTGTAAATTTAGATTTTTAAATTAGGGAAACAAAAATGAAATACTGGATTCATATTGATCCAATTATTGCCTTCTGGAGGTAAGTGGTTAATTTGAAAAGTAATTTATGTCCGGGAAAAATTGCCCCGGAATGAATAAAAAGAATAGAATAAGGTTTCTGATCCTTTTAGAAACACGCTTTAAAAATAAATGAAATCTTGCATGAAAATGAAATCAAAGTAAATGAGTGCAGTCTTAATTATGTGAGTGTTTTATTTTCCTTAAGTAATTAAGTCTCACTCATCACTGAAAAAAACATAGCTATTTCTTACTTTTCTAATAAAATTCGGTAACCTAAAATTTCAAAATTTAATGTTTTAAAAACTTTTAACATTCTCTGAATAGTTTTTCTGGGACAAAATGATTCTGGCTTCTCGAAGAGATTTCCGGAAAAGCTTATCTAGGATTTTACAACTAAAAACTGTTAATTTTAATTGGCACATAAGTATGATTAAATTATTTTTAAATACATTAATCAGAGATCGTACAATGTATTTAAAATTTGAATAGTCATTGAACATTTTAATGGTATTTTTCTTTCATAACATCTGAGTTTCCAAATGTTAATCGTCCAGGACCTATATCGTTCTATGTATTTATCACTATATTACTCTATATATCATCCTTTATCAGCCCATTTCAATCAAAATTCAAGAAAACAGTTCAAAAATTTTTATTTTACACATCTATGCCAAATTTCACTTTTTTTTGAGCAATCACGATTGCTTATTGCTTTCATTTGATTGTTTTTGGCGTTCCTTTGATTTTTCCCACCAGCACCCTTTGCCAGCACCACCGTCGACCGGCCGCCTCACGATGCTGCTCCTCAAGCGAAAACCGTCTCCAGGTTGCGTCCATATCATACACTTACAAGCATACATACACGCACCTACATACACACACTCAAACACACACACACGCATACATACAGACACCTACACACACGCATACATACCGATACCTACACATACACTCATGCCTGCACACGGACAAAAACACATATGTTCACACACACATTCACATTCCCCCTATACACAAACACACAACTACCCACACACTCATACCTGCACACAGACATAAACACACATGCCTACACACACATACACATACCACCTACACACATGAACACACACGCCTACATACACACATACTCGTGATTGCGAAAAATATAATTTGAATTCAAGAGGTCAAATTTCAAATTAATTTTTTTTTAATCTTGCTGTTTTCCCAGTAAGAGCGCCACATTCTAGTTTTTAACTCACAAGAAGGTTTGTTTCTTTCATTCTTTGAACCGAACTGTAAGTAAACATTTCATTGTTAGATTGTTACTAATAAGAAAACTAGTAAAATTGGTGTCCCCCGAAATTCCCCGACACGAAATTACCGTCCACTCTCTTTTTAAGATTCAATCTTAACTTTTAATTTATGTAAGGTGGGGGGGGGGGGGGGGGGTAGAAATTTCAACTGTCGGAAAAACTGGGGATAAACCGTAAAATTGAGTTTCACTATTTGCAACAGCAAACTAAGAGGCGACAGAGCAACTTTTCTGGTGTCTATAAGTTGGAAAATATCACTATAAATTTTTTTTCCAATAATTGTATCGAACATTATTGACGAGGTGCACGTCGTCAAAAACTACATATGCATACCACATTCCAGTTCTCGGCATTTATTTTTTTCTAGGGCAGCGCCCCCCTCCTCTTCCCGCGTGCACACACATCTTACTTTAAATTTATAGATAGTTATATTTTTGTTAAGTTTTTTTTCTTTTCAGAAAATTGTATTACTTGTTTCAAAGGTACGTTTGATATAATCTGAAAGCTTAGGCCGACTGCTGTTTTTACTAATGTTTGAAAATGAAATATGTTTTACGTGAAATGAGCTTCTTTTAGCTCTGTAACGTACTTTTTCCTATCAAAATAAAAATACTAGATATGAAATTGCAGCCGAAAGGGCATTCAGAACTTGCCATTTAGTTTAACTAGAGAAATCGAAGACGAAAGGACAGTTTAAAAGTACGTTTCTCGGTTTTTGAACGGCCCCTTCATCTGTATCTTAGGAATCAATATCGCGCACAGAAAGAAACAACAATCGAAAACAAAACTCGAGAGCATTGATTACTAATTTTTCCTAATAAAATTACTGAAACGTTTCAAATAAGAGGCTGGCTGAAGAAAATACTATCGAGACAGATATACCACTGCGATTTAAATTAACACTTAACTGTATGGCAAAATCATTTAACTATTTTTGGCAGGTCTTAATTGCTTCTTTCCAGATGTATCTCATACAAGCATCGGTTATTTCCCAATGCTAAGAAAATAATATCATGTGACTTTTAATTTAAATAAGGATATATTTGATGAAATATTTGATAAGTTTTTCTTGACTTCGTTATCCAAGCTGACGTGTTCATGATTAAATTATTGTTTTCCCTTGCGTCATTTCTCTGTGAAATAAATAACTGCAAAAGATGGATTTTCTTTTTTTAAGCATAAAATAAGTGTATTTAAGCTATGCGTAATTAAATTGTCTTTTATAATACATTTGAAAGCAAAGTTTGTTTGCTTCGTGATGAAGAAATCCATTTGAATCATTTCTCTGAAGCATTAAAAAAAATAAGTAAATAAGTAAATAAATATGTAAACAAAAAATATATGAGTGAAACATAATTAAATGAATGAATAAATAAATTAATAAATAAAAGGCCGTCATAAGACTAAGAAAACTTAAAACTACAAAATAAATTTGGTGTGTTTGCGCGCCGGCGCGTGGGTGTGTGGGGTGTGTTTAATTTTCATTTGAAATTAATTGTAGTTTCAAAAATTAAAATTTTATAATTTGTAAATTCAAAATATCAGCTACAGTTTAGTTTTTATGTTTATCAGCAAACCGAGCATCAATTATATACAGTATGGTCTATTTCAGTTCGTTTATGAAGCAAATATTGATGCAAATATAGGAAATATTTGAAAATAAATTCTTAATTTGTGTTATTCAGTCTTCCATGCATAAAAATAATTATTAATACACATACTGAACATTCTACGTAATCAACGTACTGTATTACCCTTCTTTAGCCTTTCTTTTATGCCGTGAGATTAACAAGCATGCCGGAAAATTTAAATTTTGAGGTATGCCAGATTATTTGGGGTTCATTTCGAAAAAAAACCGGGGGGGTATGGATAAAACGACATTTGACAAAAGCCGACGTTGCCGACTTGTTTGCCCGGTTTATACGTACAACTATGCAATCTGTTTTAAGTTTGATTTGAATCATTTTCAGCTGTACTGTTCCACGGATTGTATGGAATTGGCCCAAGTTAAGACCAATCGATCTGAATTAACGGGAAAAGTAAAAACCTGATGCGCGTGTTCCGTTCATTTAAATGAGACTCTGTTTAATTGAGAGACTAACATACATCCGCAAAAGTTGATATCCCTAAAAACTAAAAGATGCATCCATTTCCACCTGTAAACCGGATGTTTGCCTTTCCATACAATCCGTGGTCAGACATTATTTGCATGATGATATGAAAACATTTTGGTGACGTGTTAATTAAAATATAATTGTTCTTAATTTTTTTAAATTTTGATTTGAAATACTAATTATATTTAAAAGCATGCATTAATCGAATACGAAAATTGCTAAAGCCTTTTTAAAAAATAAAAAAAAATCCGATTTAAATAAAAGAAAAATCTGATTTAAATTGTAAATAATCATGATATCTCGTTGTCCTAAGATTGCGATCATTGAACATTGTTAAATGGAATTCTATATTTAAAAATTCAATTAATGGTAAATTTTTATCATATGCAAAGTTTATTTTTAAATCCTCACTCAAAATCATTGACGAATCATCAAAGCTCTTCATAATTATATGTCGAAGTAAGACAGAAGAGTCTTTAGAAAAAATAAATAAATTTTTATTCAAAAATTCTTATATTGCGTTTTTGACTTAGCCGGTGAAATATGAACAGCAACCATTACAATTAGCTGTCCATCTGCAGAGTGGCAACGACAAACGCATATATTACCGAAGTCAGAATTATTTTTGTTTTTACCATCGCAAAAAATGCCCAAAACGTTTAAAGAAGTTGTCACTTATAAATATTACATAAGCTTAATTTTTTTTTCGTTAGAAGAAGTACACTGACCCGGGTGAGGATCAAACTCACGCTCATACATTACTTACTCATTGATCAGATTATGAAAGTCACGCACTGCAGACAGCTCTACTGAGGTTCGCAGTTCCCAACAAAAACTATGTAGTGAAGGAGCTGAGAGAAACTGTGCATGCGCCGCATTCCAAATGTCGGTGAGGTGACGGTGTCAAGAAATGAATGGGTTTCCCATATCTCAAAAATGCTCAACGCGCTTAAAGAATCTTTCACTTCAATAAAAATTAATACATGTATATACAAAAAGAAAAAAAAAAAATCAGTAGTCACTTAATATCTTAATTTTCATTGAAAACATTTTTTTTTGTCAATAACGGAAGAGAAGCTTCGTTAAACGGTAGAACGGCATGCGTTTGGCAACAAAAACATTTATGTTAGCTTTGTTAAGATGTAGTGTCACCAGAAAGAACATGAAGTCATGAAATTTCGATAGTGCTTAAAATATTGCATTCAGACAGAAAATAAAGACAATGGAGAGTTCTGTAAAAAATAAAACGAAATAGAGCGCGATTGCTCCCATGGTTTTGAGGAATGAATGTATTTATACATAGTATAGACATACATGGCTTTTTGAATTTTTTTCTTTCTTGAAATGCATTGAGTATGCACGCCTCTCCTTCGCCGCCTAGAAAGAGTTTGAAACAACTGACCTCCAGGTTTTATTGATTAGATTTAAAACAAAAAAGGAAAATATAAATTTATTTGGTTGTATCAGATGTATTTGACTTGAGTGACGCATCAAAATTTCTTTCCACTCACTCGCAGATGTCTTATGTTTAAAATTTTGCTCATATTAGAAAAAAAAAAGACAATAATTTAGTTTTAGGCATAAATTAATTCCAAGAAGGTATAAAATAGATTTTTTCTTTCGTTTAGTATAGCTGCAATTCCTTAAGAAATAATGCAGGGGTTTAAAGGCAAATCGGTACACGAATGGCAACGAGCGTTGATTAAATTTTGGCGTCAATCTCTCGCATGCCCGTGCCAAGCCTGATCGGAGTCGTCGTGCAAAGATCTTTTGAGTGGCGTTCGGACAAAATCTAAGTTTACACCTAGAGTGAGATTTTGTGGAGCAATATAGTGTGGAAAAAATGCATTTAAAATTTAATTTAGCAAAAAAAAAAAATGTAAATTTTTAATTTTGGAATACCGAGTACGTTTTTAGTTCATTATCTCGAAGTTATTTCGAGTCTGATATGCTAATGCGTTTTGGAAAAAGAAAGTATTCTAATTTTTAAGTTAACGCCGCTCTAAACATCTCTCTAATCTCTAATTGATGAATCATTGATCAAACTTTTATGCCTGTCAAAACATGACATCAGAGCGTTTATTTGTTACTTAATTAAAGCATATAAAAACTGAAACTTAATTTTTTTCTGTAAAATAAGTATTTTTAAAGTGCGGAATCTTAAAAAAGGCATTGAATTTAATGTCTAGAAGGTCTTTGCGTTTTGAAGCCTTATAAGATGTAGTTGGAACTACAAAAATACCAGAACAAAAATAGGCAAACAAAACTTTTTTAAAGTTATATACTATTTCGCAAATTAAGATATTGCGCAGTAAAAGTTTTTTTTGATTTGACAAATCAATGACAGCAGTTGACACAGAAAAAGATCGCGGGAAGAGAAAAGACAATGCTTGCTCACGTACTTGCTCCCATTGACTTTCGGTACAATTTTTTAATCACCAATTCAATCCACTGACAAATGCAACAATGATTTAAAGATAAAATGATCAATTGTAAAAAATGCTTTAAGAGAAATGGTTTACAGATTTAGAAAATATTTAACAAGAGAGTAACATACTGCTCATTTGAACAATTCATAATTCATACCGTTGATAAGAAATAAAATTGGAGCCCAACTTTGCTTCGGATTTTCAAAGACTTATCTAATTAATTTCAAGGAATCTAGAACAATTAAAATTATTTAGCTCACTTCAGTTGTTTTTTCCAGTCCCCAATATTTTAGTACTTCATTATAAATTTTTACAATTCTAACTTCGTATGAAACAGCTATTTTAAATTTGAAAGAAAAAAAAAAACTTTCGATTTCTCATGACAACAACTTCTTCTTTTTAGTCGCAAGTGGGACAGAAAACAAAAAGGAATAGAAATAGCGTATTTTTCTGTTTTAAACATATTGACAATATGCAGAAGAATTAAGATAAAAGCAAGCAACTCCAAAAGCATTTCCAAAATACTGCATTCGGAATTATATAAATAGTAAGATATGAAACATGTGAGTCATAAGTATTTGTAATGTTTCAGAAAAGTAAGAACCATGGTTTTTACATTTTTGGATAAAGTAAGGAGCTGAACTTGACATGTAATGGCATTTATTCGCCCTACCTCCTCCCAGTTGTGGTTTGTAGCCACACTTTTACAAGTTTTCAAGCGCCAGAAAATAAAATTTATTTTTTCAAGTACTTTTTTTTGAACGAATCATAGTAACTTCCGGAAGTTGGGGGCCCTAGCAAAGCGGGGACCCTAAGTTATAGCTTGCTTAGCTTGTACGTAACTTCAGGCCTGTACACAGCAGTTTAATACACAAATTGTTGAAGAAAAAAGAGGTTGGGGGGGAGGGAGTGAGAGAATAGAATAAGTATGGTCAAGTAGTAACTTTACGTAATTGGGAAGTTAGCCTAAGTTATTGTACATAAATAATACGCATAAGTAAATTCTATGCAAATGTGCTTACCATATTTCTATGTGTGATAACATGAAGCAGTCGAAGTACCACAAACAATAATCAAAAATTTAAAAAAGAAAAAACGTATTGCCTAAATTTTATACAACATATTCACCACAAGCAGCGGCGTAGCCAAGGGTGGATCCAGGGAGTGTGGACACTCCCCGAAATGAGTAAGAAGCTTAAAAAATGGAAAATATCCATTTTTACATGTAGCTTTCCTGCATAGTAAAAAAATAACTCGAACTTGAGTGCATATAAGTTTTCTCTGCTTATATGCAAGGCTCAATTGAATTCGAAAACATACTTTTTCCTCCTTTTTTTTCATTTACAAAAAAAAAAAAAAAAAAAAAAAAAAGAAAAAAACTTGTAAGGATTTTCAACGAAATAATGTTAAGATTAAAGACAATTAATTATTCCTCCTGGAAAGAAGCAATTTCAAAGCCAAAACATTGTATATAAGGACGTCTGAAAATCGTTTAAAATTCAGTAATATTAGCTTCTTAAAGGAGTTTTAGCAAAATCGGACTCGAGGGCATCTGGTATTGGATAGGATATTCTATTTTTTTTAAAGCTTTACATAATAATCGGAGCCCCTCTGAAATGAAATCCTGGCTAGGTTATTGACCACAAGAACCTGATAGGGGACTACCAAAGTTCTTGCTCCTCGTATGCTTGACCTAATGTACTGTAGACATACCGAAATAGCATTCATGGCTACACATTACGAAGAAAAATGCTAATGTATGCATGAAATAGCATCACGCTTTTTCAATGTAAAATACTGCGCTTTTAAAAGGCATGTTTAGACACAACATGGTAGTAATGTTTCCGTTTAGATATAGGCAGCAAGGCAGATTGCTTGTTTCAATGAGTAGTATAATTTCTTCATCCCCATTATATAAAATGGAAAGTTAAATTTTATTTTTTTTGGTTGGAGAATTTTTACCTCCAATTTGAGCGTTTTGATCGTTAGAGCTTGGCGCTTTCTCGACTCTGGCGCCATCGTGAGCCACATGGCCTTGCACATAGGGACGGCGCAGCTCTGATCGCTCGCCAAGGAAACTGATTGGCAGAGTTGAACGTATTTCTCACAGTGTTTGACTATTATACCGCACGTGATACAAATCTTCTTTTCAGAGACTGAAAAGTCCCAGTTTCGAATCTTGTCTAAGTCCTTTAGTCGTTTTTTGTAAAGTTCATGATCTTTAACATTTTGAATAATGTTTAAATAAATGTTTTCTCATGAAACATGTAAGACTAAAAACGAAAAATAAAATAATAGTCTACAAATAACTCATTCTTTTATAGCAACATGAATAAAAAGTAAAAAATAACAATAATAAACTTTGAACGTAAATTAGGTTCAATAGCGAGAGGATGTCCCAAAACCAAGCATAACTTCATTTATTAAATGAGCTTAAAGTAATAGGAAAAAACAATCAACCAACAAATTGAATTCAATATAAAAAAAAGGTGCTTAATATCATTTGTATCTAATTTCGCACCGCTAGTTAGTCGCTGATTAATAGCACTTGTAAAAGTATAGAGAAAGAAAAGAGAAAAAAACTGTCGGAATTTTTCCCAACAAAAGAATAAACAAACGCGTCAACAACTCCATTCATTTTGGAGTTCCGATTGTAAAGGATGATAGATTTCTTTTTGTCCCGATAGTGCTCGAACTAATCAATGAAACTGAATGTCTGTATTAATGCTGACACCGTTCTTGACACTTTCCCCTATAATTCTCATTAAACTGCTGCGTTTTAAAAAGAAATATGATTTTAAATTTCCATTCATTGTATTATTAATATTGGAAAAATTACTTAAGATAGATATGAACAGCTTAAACTTAGGTATTTGTAGTGAACTTATTCATATGGCGGGAATAACGTAAGGTAGATCTGAAAAACTTAAGGGGTCTAAGGACTCTTAACCTTCAAAATTTTCGATTTTCTGGAAAAAGAAATATATGTTATGCATAATTTAATTCTGAACAATTTGAAATCTTATTTATTACCATACGCAAAAAACTTTTCATCGAAAAAATGCATATACTTTCCCCATCGAGATTTATGATTACAGCAGCTGTTTAAGTCTCTTTTTCTCAGGTGCCGGTTTCTCGTTTTGTGTGCATGATATCTTAAAAAGTTTCTATGTATTTCCTTAAAACTTTTCATTTATGTTTGTCTGATTTATTTTTATGATCTGAACCTAAATTTTAAGTAAAAATGGAAGTTAATTTAAAAAAAAAATATATTTTCACCCAAAAGTTTGGAAAATTTTGATATTAACTTATTAAATTTCGAAAAAAATAATAAAATAAATAATTTAAAAAAGTAAATAAATTTATGTTCAGATCATAAAAAGAAACTAGACAAACATGCACAAAAGGTTTTACGAAATATTAAAGAAACTTTCTGAGACTTACACACGCAAAACAAGACACCTGAAGAAACGCAACCTGAGAAAAAGAGGCTTGAACAGCTGCTGTTAACATAAATCTCTATGGGGGTTTATACGCATTTTTTCGATAACTTGAAAAGTTTTTTGCGTATGGTAATAAAAAAGGTATCAAATTGTTCAGAATTAAATTATGCATAACATATTTTTTCCAGAAAGTCGAACATTTTGAAGGTTAAAGGTCCTTAGACCCCTTAAACCAAGGTATTTGTGATGAAGTATTTATGGGTTAAATAACGTAAGATATATCTGAAAAAGCTTCGGTACTTGCAATGAACTATTAAATAGGGTGAAATAACGTAAGATGGATCAATGGAGCTTAAAATAAGGTACATCTAATTAAATATGAAGCAAGTTCGATTTTGATTGCCTATCGAGGCCAACTGACTCAATTTAAAGACTGTTCCCTCAATGCCATAGCGTCTTTGAGAATCGTGGTGGAAAAACAAATTCTCTGCATATACGTTGTTTTGTTCTGAAAATCATTCTTTTAATGGCAACACTTACTTGGCTAAATTTATTTACACGAAAGAGGTTTTGAGATATTTTCAGTCACATCATGAAACGCATTTCAAACTAAAATTATATCCATCTCCTTCTATAGGCTCACATTAATTGTCTGACTTCATTTATTTATTCTAGTAGAATATTTTATTCGGAAATTTCCTGACACTTCTCAACTCCCACCGAGACTGAGAATGAAAATTACTAGTCACGATAGCAGAAATTTGAATTAAAATTTGTAATTGCACCCCATAACGAGTTAATTCATGCGCGCACTTTATTTAACAGATTGCTAAATCAGACAAATGTGCAATTATGATTCTTAAATGGCTGACGAGAAGTAAACTTTAATTAAAATGTCAACTTCAGTTGCTCGCAAAAGTTTTATTAATTCGGGAGGAAAAATTTGCCATTGTGTAAATAGAAGATTAATTATTTAATATATTTTTGTGCTAAAAAGGGACGCGGATGTTGTTAACGAACATTGAAATACATAAATATTTTCGAGCTGCTAGTTTATTGAGGCGTCGTGTTTCTTGATCTGTCCTATGACTTTTGTTTACATAAATTAAATGTAACATGTTATTGTTCAAATAATTTTTGATACTTTAGTACATGATTGAATTATAAGCTATTTTAGATGTCAGCGAATGCTTTACTTTGTTGTAATTTGTTTTATATTTGATACAAGCAATATTTTTAAATTTTTAATTTTTTTGTTCCGCAAAATAGAATTTGGCTGACAAAACTGAATTTTAAGTTATATTAGATGTCAGCGAATGCTTTACTTTGTTGTAATTTTTTTTCATTTGATACAAGCAATATTTTTAAAATTTTAATTTTTATGTTCCGCAAAATTAAATTTGGCTGATAAAATAGAATTTTAAGCTACATTAGATGTCAGTGAATGCTTTACTTTGTTGCAATTTGTTTTATATTTGATAAAAGCAATATTTTTAAATTTTTAATTTTTATGTTCCGCAAAATTAAATTTGGCTGACAAAACTGAATTTTAAGCTATATTAGATGTTAGTGAATGCTTTACTTTGTGTTGCAATTTGTTTTATTTTTGATAAAAGTAATATTTTTAAAATTTTAATTTCTATGTTCAACAAAATTAAATTTGGGTGACAAAATTGAATTTTAAGCTATTATATTAGATGTTAGGGAATGCTTTACTTTGTTGTAATTTGTTTTATGTTTGATAAAAGTAATATTTTTTAAATTTAATTTCTGGGTTCAGCAAAGTATGATGCCTTAATTTTAGTTTGTTATAATATTTCTTGATTTTTAATTTGAAAGACATTTGTTCTTATTATCAAGACCTGTTGATCGATTATTTTATTACCGTAAAATGGGGCTACTTGTGCCTCGAGGGGTTAATAGCACCCATGAGATAAAAGTGTTTAAAATCCACCCAGTCACTAATAACTCAGTGTATAGACTTAAAAACCTTTCTTTATGACAGATAGCAGTACTAAGCACAGGCTGGAGCATGAAACGAAGTTTCTGCTGTTCCCGCTTTTTCTGATTGAGGTTATGATTGCAAATTGTCTAAACAGCTGTTTTTTGTAACTGCAAACTTTCACATGTAAGTTCATGGAAGCATCTGATATCATCAAGGTAAAGATAGTTTTATGTTTGCATTCTATTTCTGAATAAAATAACCGTGTTTTAAGGTAATAGCTATATAATTAACACAGTAACTAATATAAGTTAGTAAAAGTCAATGGTTGCCTTAAAAATATTTTAATATGGCTACTTGAACTCAGCGTTCAAACAGCCCCAAACCACATTTATCACTAAATTATGTTAAGTAAGGTTTGTAATCTTTTAAAATAAAGAGAATATTTAATATTTATCCTCTTTTTTTGCAGATCTGGGGATAAAAAGGGTCCGAAAGTAAAACATAACCCCTTGAAGTAGGAAACAATGCGGATTATTAAGAGTAAAAATTACAGTTGTGACCAGATTCAACTAATTCCGGAGAAATGTCTTAGAGATTGGCATCAGTTCATTTTGACTTAAGTATATAACTGCAAAAAGGAAATAAAAAAAAACCTTCACAAAACAAGCCTGGGCACAGGGGCGGCATTTCACCATTTCATTTGGGGGGTCGAGTTTCTTAAATGTGTATA
Source organism: Uloborus diversus (assembly GCF_026930045.1). Classification (NCBI taxonomy): domain Eukaryota; kingdom Metazoa; phylum Arthropoda; class Arachnida; order Araneae; family Uloboridae; genus Uloborus; species Uloborus diversus. Next base: position 130,353,961 of record NC_072732.1, read on the forward strand.
ACCCCAAAGCGAAACCAAACACACATTGAATAACAAGAAGTTGTCATAAAATCGGTTTAATATGAATAAAATTAGTGTTTAGAAACAATTAAAATTTTGGTTCATTGACTAAAAAGTTATTATACAAAACATCTCGCTACTAAAAGTTTTATACCTTTTGGAAAAGTTATAATGCATGAATTTTGAAATTCGGAAGAGCAGGGAATCGTGCTACTAATCTATCAGTGCCCAATGTCGTGCTGTTTTGCCAGTTCAGCTAAATGGAAAAGGTATTTTTTTTCCCTTTGTGCTTCCAAAATATTTCTCTAACCTCCTGAGACATAAAAAAAAAATCTTTCTCTACTAGCTGAACTGATTGTAATAGTTAAAAAACAATTGAAGTAACGCAAAGTTATGTATTAAAACACTCTTTATATCTTGTTCTTCAAAATCACTTCAAAAGCTAATTCAGAAACTGTGAGGGACTTAAAATTTTCATCATTGAATAATCTAGTCATGTCGGCGCTCTCAGCTTCAATGAGCTATCATCTGCCTCTAGCTCTGTTATTCCCTATCCCAGACATATAAGTCCATAACAAGGACGAAACTGCAGTCTCTGGATGTGAAAACCATTCTTTTGGTATATTGCTTGTATTTTTTCTTGCTTTATGCTAAAAATTTTACTCACAGTTGAAACATTTTATTTTTCGTTTTCAAAATCCAATCCAAATAACATTAATCCATGATGGATTGAAGATGTAAGATTTTTTATAGAGTAAAGCATTTTTCAAAAATCTTTTCCCGGTACAAACAAATTGGATAAAAATTCAAACGAAGTCATACATGCTAAAGGGCATGAGCTTTTTCATCATTGAAAGAATTGTTTTGCAACAGTTCTTCCAGTCGTCAAATCACTGCTTTGAAGTAATAGAGAAATGTTTTTATCGTTTTAACTCTTGAAGATTATCTTGTGTCACTCCACCATTGCATAATTATAGAGCTCCATAAAAGGTATTTGGTTGATATGTCTTTTTTTTTTCAATAATCACATGCATTTTTAAGAAGCTTCTAAGAAAGTATTATACTGTATTGAGCAGCTGTAACGTGTTTCTAGCAGAAGAAAGCAATGAATACCCATTAAATAAATATGGAACTTAAAAAATGCGCGTAAAGTGAATGTAAAATATCAAGGAATTTTCTTGTGAAAACCATGTTGCTACACCACTTTTCCCGAGCCTCTCATATTGGACATACCATCGTTACACTGGGCTCACAAGTGTGAAATATTTAGCCTATATGAGGCAATGTCTTCTTTAGTTAAAATTAACCATGGTTCTCTATCTGTTTTCTATGTTCTGAAAAAGCCGAAAATACTCCATGAATTTCTAAGTCATCATCCAAATAACGAAAAACACTTTTTCTAGTCTGAGAATGTGTCAAGTTTCTTCAAATAGTTGCTGAGAACCAGCGTGATTTCCTTTAATGAACATTGATTTCCGACTTACATAAATTGAATTCACCCATTTTCTATCATTCTGCTCAAAAAATTTGGGGGTGCGACCGCTCCCTCTTGACCCCCCTATTTGCCGTCCCTGCCTGGGCATCCTTTAGTATTTAGTAGCTAGGAAGAGCAGGTATCATCAGAGATAATATCAGAGGAAAAAAAATCCAACCAAGCTATTAAATTGAGGGGATTTTATTCTTTCTAATGTTTAAATAAAAAGCATTTCAATTAGTTTTATCTGTACTTAGATTATGTTTCTATTTGAGAAATTATGTTTGAATAAAAATATGTTTTTATGCATACGTTGTTTTATATTAATTTATACAAATAATGTGCAATTTATATAAATAGTTTGCTCACTAGAATGTACCTTTTGAGTTTATTTTTCAAAATCATTGGTCCTTCTTGATACCACCACCTGTTTTGCAGCTTTTTCTGATGGATTTGCTGAGTGGGATCAAGTTTCCCCAGCTTGAGCTACTTGAATCCAATTTTTAAAAATAGAAAAAATATAAAGAGTTAAAATTGTTGTTTAAAAAAGGCTTTAGGTGGTAGCAGAAGGTCCGAAAAGTAGTAAAAACAAGGTTATTAATTTACATTATGGTTTTAATAAAGCATTCAGTGTAAACACGCAAAAAGTATGGACATTCGGGTATAGTAGCCCCACTTTACGGTACTTTACAGAAGTACTAATTTCAATGGATTACGATTTCGAAAGATGTCAAAAAAAGAAAAAATGATGTTACTGGGGGATTGAAAATATGGAAAAAGCCTTATTTGCTTGTAGGAACTATAATATGGAACTGAATTTGGCAAGTCGTGCGTATAATTACACCGAAAACTACAGCGAAAACGTGATGGTGTAGACATTATTAATACTCCAAAAAGTAATGTTACGAGTTCCATGCAACTTCAAACTTTCTTTAAATGACGACACATTTCTTCAAACAAATCAAACTCAACGGTAACGCAAATATTTACATCAAAATACGCAGAAACACAGCGCAAAGGCTAATACATTTTCCAGCGCAACGGCTGAACACGAGACCCACAGTTAGAAAGCAAACTGACTGTCTCTCCCCTCCATTCATAAGACGCCCGGCGTTTTATACCCAGCAAAGAAGCATCCGGAAAATCCTACAATGTTGTACCAATTTCTCATATTTTCTTTTAACCCCATTCACAAATCTTATCATTCAGAAATAGGGGAAATGTATACTTCAGTCGAATGTTAGGGGGTTGTATGTACATTACAAGAAACTATTTACAGGTTACGTTACTAAGATAAATATAGATGAAAAATAATGGAATAAGCGCCAAATTTAGCCAGATTACAACAAACTAATCATAAAAATAATTACTATTTACAAAATTTGTAACAGTAAAGTTCGACAGAAAATAATGCCTACTGTTGAAAGAGATGTTTCTTGAACTGGCAGGCAATGCCATTCGCTTTCGAAAGTGCAAAAGCAAACACAGATTATTACACAGATTTAACAATGAGTTGAAAATCGGAAATGGGAGAAAATAATGAAATTCTTTTAAATTGTTTCAAAAACGATTGAAGATGAAAATGATGCAACTATAATGTTTAAATTAGCAAAACTGACTTTTATAGTCCAAAAGCCCCAGAAGATATTACTGTTTAAGATTTCAATCAAATATTTGATTTTCATATGAGAAAACATTAAATAAGAGTTAACCCTAATTCAATACCGAATCGGAGGCTTGTTTAGAAACGTTATGGATAAAGTGCAAAAGTGACCAATGTTGTGGAGTGTAGGTCTTAAGAACAGAATTTTGTCTACTACACCTGTGACTTTTTATTATTAGATACTTTTTGAAGCGGAGATATACAACAAAAGTCGAATTAAAAGTATTTGAAAACATCACAGAATGTGTGATATGGAAATCTTTGTCACAAGGACGAAGTCAAAGACATTATTGAGTGCATGAAATTTTACCAGTGGTAAAAACAATTCTGTGTCAAACGGGAACCAAAACGGAAAAAAATCCTGTAAAACAACTCTAACGTTTAATTATAAATTTTAATGACATTTCCTATATCACTCGAATTTAAGAAGCGCATGTACCACTTTAGGGACGTATCTCCCGTACGTAATGGCGTAAGTCACAATTAAAAAGGTTTTTTTATAAAAAGAATGACGATTTAAAACGTAATTCTATGCAGATATTAAAGAAAAGTTTTTTTTTTTTTTTACATCTTCTGTTTTGCGTACAAGATTGGTTAACATAAGGCAAAAAATTAAATTTTATGAACTCAACTTATATTTGATTTTTTTTTTTCATTTTTACGTCAAAATTTTCTGTTTGGCCATTAGTCACATCTGTATTTGATATGATAATATCCTGTTAAATGATTTAGAAGTAATCCGCTTAAAAAACAGAATTCAGGTTCATAAATCGAATCGAATGTCTGTTTAAGGCTGTTTAGTGAACGTAAAGTTACGTTAAAATCGAAACGTAAGAAAAATTGCTATCGTTCACACAAAACCTTTATAAAATGTACGATAGTAAAGACGATTCAGTGTTTCAACAATTAGACCCAAAAAAAATCTGTCAAACGTCAAAATTAGTATTTTTCTGTTTTATTTTTTTAACAACGGCTTTGTCCGAATTTCACGATTTTGATACAAATGACATATACCGTTTCCAGAAAAACTGATAAATTACATTAATTTTTTATATAAATAGATACACAATAATAGAAATTACCAAGAAATTTATTTCAGAAAAAAAATATTAGTAACACCGCGCTACTAACATGTAAAACATTTCTATTAAAATACTAAAATAACATACTTTTAACTAAAATACCAACTAGTGCTTAAAATAACAAACCTTATTTAGATATATGAAAGAACTTTGGATTCAAAATCTTTTTGTTTTAAAATATATTAAATTTACATTTTCTGTATTTGCAAGAGAGAAATAAAAACAAGATTTTTTAAACAAGTAAATGAAAGCTCCATAATATTCCTCATTTATTTTTTCTCTCGATGGTATACATAAAAAGCAATTTGTAAAAAAAAAAAGTTACTTAACGTTTGAGGTCTTTTAAAAGAACTTTAATGCTACAGCCTTTATCTTCTAAGTAGAGATCATGTTCGTTTTTTAAGATACACCTCATTTAAAAATCAATTCGAAGATTTCCGCTTCTAAAGTTAGCCTAAGTGGTCGTAGATTTCTCTCTAGTGCATTAAATGGTTCTGATACTTCTACCTGATTGAACAGGTCCTAATCGCAATATCCCTTAGATTCAAATAAAATTTTCATTAGACGTCTCCGTATTTTATCTGCTGTCTGTATAAAACTTTCAAACTTTCTTTTATCATTGCGTAGACTGTTTTTTTTTTCTTGAACTTTTCACTTTTTGCTTCTTGCCTTTTGTTTTTAAATTATGTACAGTATGTGTAATTTTTCGTGAACCATTTTTTCTCAAGTCATAAATTCTGAAATATGAATTTCTAAAAAATATAATGTTCCCATACACTTGCGTACTGTACAACTGTCAAAAGAAATATTGTTATTGATTTTCTTATAAATGTAAATTCTAAATTTCAAAAATATGCGTATATTTCAAGTCTTGAAATAATTTCTAAAATGTTGTTCAAATAAAAAGTCACAAGTTATGATTTAAAAGAGAATGAAAATGAAAAACTTCCAGGCAAAAATCTTTCTTCTTCAAATGTATGTATGAATTTACTAATTTGTTTCATATGATTTACTCCATTCAAACATCTTCTTGAATAATGGGGATGTTTCCTTCAGCCAAAAGTAGTACTTTTTGTCACTAAAATTGATAGGATAAGCAAAAAAAAAGGACCTAGGAAATACTTTTATTTTCCCAACAGTTATTTTTTAATTAACTTTTTAAAATGTCCGATTTTTGAAACAAGGCGTGGTCTTGATGACGTCACAAATGATGAACTATGGCGCATCTTTCTACCGCATTTCCACGTTATGATAATCAAGAAGCGAATTACAATTGCGCTCTACGCTTGCTATCAACCATATCGTTGCCAATACACGTGAGTAAAGATGCGAATTAAATATTTTGGACAGTGAATGGCAACAATGAATGGCATTTCATCATTTGTGATGTCATCAGCAGAAGCATTTAACGATAAAAGAGCACCGATTTAAGTAATTTTTTTTTAATATTAAACTTAAAGAAATTATTTAAAAAATGGTCAGATTCTATGCTTTTAAACATGCTCTTTTAGAAAAAAATATTTTTAAAATTTTGGAAACGACCCCATTTTAAGACATCAAAGAGCTAAAGCATGTATTGATACAAGATCATGAATTAATTAATACTAAAATGTGTGACCTCCATACATTTTGGCTTTTAAAAACGTTCTAAATATGAGATAAAGTGACGATAGCATGTGAGCAATACGGATGACTTTTAAAGCAGGAAAAAGGAAACGAAATCAGTATTAGTATTCTAGGAACCACATAATGGAGGTGCAGCATTTCAGTAAAAGTATTTGAAATAATAACATTTCATTGCGTTTAAATTATGCAGCGAATAGTAAGCAAAATACACATCAGTATAATTTTATTTATGTACTTTTATTTTTTAAAGTGTTTTATGTTTCATCAGAGACATGCACTAAAATTTTTGGAACCCGTCACAAATGACTTTTACATGCCCTCTCTATATTGTTTAGCTCTACATCCCTTTAAACCCCACCAATCACTACCGTACCAATCCAGTGAGGATTTTACCCTAGCGTCAATGATCAAACTTTTTCCATACTTTCAATAACCGGTTACTCGGTTACTCCATTTTGAATTTTGAAGATTTAGAGCAGGAAATTTTTTTTTTCTGACACCTCTTCTGTTAAATTGAACTTTTTCTTCCACCCTCTTCTTGGGAAATGTGTGTAGTCTGTTTTTACCAAAAAACGAAATGGCTTATTGTTTTTTTAGCGTTTTATATTTACGTATTACGCTAAATGGTCAGTTAGAAAAAAAGTGTTTCTCTTGCCTTTTTCTTTTTTTTGGAATAGTGAAAGTATTAGGTTTTACGCTTTGGTATTTCATAGTGAATTCGCAGTATTTTATTTATTTACACCAGTGATGTTCAACTTAGGACCCGCGGATCATATATGAGGCCCACGAAGCTCATACATGTGGTCCGTTGCATCGAAAAATATTGTGTGTAATTTTATCCTTACTATCATTTGCTCAACCTTTGCTGTCATGGCGTCTGACATTCGTAAGTGTAGGGGAAGGGGAAGCTGCTGTACCCACGGACAAAATTTACTTTTCAATTTTTGATGGTCTCTGGGAATGATATATATATATATATATATGAATGATTGATAATCGATCGGAAAAAATTCTGGCAGAATCTACAACTTATCATCTAATTTGGCAATTGTTGTCAGGTGAAAATCTCAAAGCTTTCAACCTCAAAAAAATTTCTGAAAAACCATCTTTTTTGTCCGTGGGCCACCACCCCTTTCACCCCGCGGACAGGTGCCTTTATACCCATGGACATAAAAAAAATCGATAAATAAGTCTGAGGAACTCAATTATACTCAATACATTTTCATAAGCCATTTTATATTGAAATACTTCAAACATCCATATAAAATAACATTAAATAAATTCTTCAACATTAATTAAACTTTGAAAATTAATCGAAGGTTTTTCCCCTTTTTTAAATTTTCCTTAATCTTTAACATCAGTGAACTCTTTAAAAAAGTTATTAGTCTTAAGAGAGTTAATGATGTTATAAATAATTAATATGTTTTTAAACAAAAAAATAACAATATTCATGATAGTATGACTCTTTATGTACTCACATAACAACTTCAATTTATATGCAAATTGAAACCTTTAACCAAAATTAACCCACCACAAAACACTCAGTTTAGATTAAACAAAAAAAAATCTAGAAAAGTTGACTTCAAATGAAAACAGGTGGGATAGACGGCCTGCAGATCCTACACAGGTGGGGGTTACTTCAACGCTATAACTTCAAGCCCTACTTCAAATTCATCATCATTATTGAAAGCAAATTTTGGACGCTGATGACAAGGCACTATTCTGCGGTACTTGACATTGTACAAAAACTCATGTGTGACCCAAGGAAAATAAAAATCCGTGGGTACACATTGTTTTGTGTCCTCGGGTACAAAGGTATGCCATTTTGGTTTTGCAAGGCAGTCACATCGACAGGACCACAGTTTTACAACATTAAAAGTCAGAAACAAAACCTTCAAAATATAGGGAATCATGATACCTACAGCAAAAATAAATAATACAATCCAAGACGGACGAAAAAAAAGAAATTACTCATATTTTATTTTACTTAGACCCTAGTAAAACCAAAAAATTGTGATGAAAATCTTAAATATTCGTTTGATGGCGTTGAAACTTCCTGGGGTACTGGAGAGGGCTGTGACACACACGTTGAACCCCAATTAGGATCTCTCTCGACGACACCCGGAATTTCCCGACCAACGTCCGTAGGTACAACCGTCCTTGGGTACAGCATCTTCCTCTACTCAAAAAAAAAAAAAAAACACTGGTCATATATTTCAACTGAAATATTATTGTCCACATCTCGAGAGACATGAAGTTCGGTATCACTAATTCGGTATCACTGACGATGTAACAATGTGTTTGTATGTCAACAAAAAGAAGAAAAAAAAAGCCGTAATATGGTTTCCCACTTCACATCATATTAGAAGCAACTCTGGAGCAACCAAAAGTCATAACTATTTGCTTTTATAACTAAACAAAGTCTGGTGTTGACACAATTGATCAAATGTTTCGATAATTTTGAAGCATTTGATCAAATGGTGATAAACAATGGGTGCGATGCCCTCTGATATATAAAAATACATTAATCTATTTTGTGAGTATACTTAATTTCATTTAAAATCTCAATTATATCTGTAACTGTTAGTTGAATAAATGTCAATAATACGGAACGTTTCTTTGCGTCTAAGATCTGCATTGTAACTCGTATATAATATGCCATGTTTTCAAGTGTTTATTAATTTTTATTTTTTTACTGCGGGAAAAATTTTTCAGCATGGGAAGTGAGTGCAATACTTTGGTTTTACACCATGAAAATAAGTGAAAAACTTGTAAAACGAACCTTTATAAGAAAAAAAAATCGTTTGTGAGGATTTTTTAGATTGGGGGGGGGGACTCGCTTGAGTGCCCCAACTTGCTACAAATGTTCATGCTTTTGAAATATACACTTCTCTAACCCTTCAGAAGAATATTAATGGTGAATACAATGCTGTTTCCCCTATCAAAAATAAATAATTTCGGTTACTGCTGAAAACTAAGTAAAATTAGGGGGCGAGATATCAAAGGGGGGGGGGGGAGTGATGGAGGAGAAAGGTCATATTTTCATTCAAGGACTCATTTTACATTATAATGATCAAAAATGGTGTCAGAAGTATTTAACCCTTCAAGCGGCCGTGACGTAAAATTCCTTCACCCAACGATGTATTGAAGAGCGGCCGTGTCGAAAAATTTGGCCTTGAATATTCTGCTTCGAGAACGGCTGCGGCGTAAAATTCTATGGAAGAATATTCATGGCAAAATTTTTCGACACGGCCGCTCTTCGATACATCGCTGGGTGAAGGAATTTTACGTCACGGCCGCTTGAAGGGTTAAGGGGTATTTTTTTTATGTGCAGTGTAACGAGTACCCAGGTAAACGGTTATTGAATATAGGTATACAAATTTTAAATGCTAAAAAACTCCCCCCCCCCTCCAAAAAAAAAAAGGTTTCTGAAAACACGGTTACAACTTTCTTTTGTTCAAATTTATGTAAATAACAAGGATTAAAAGCAATTTTACCAAGACATAATTAGAAAAGGTAAAATTTATGATAAAAGTCGCAAAAAGGTAACCGGGTGCCCGGTCATCGACGCTAGGTTTAACTGTATGCCGCGATTGGGGGAAACAGAACAGGCAACGAGTGACAAAGCACTCGCTGGAACAATTCTGATACCATACAGAAACATATACAAAAGCATAAAATATTTAAAAAAAAAAAAAAGTATGCAAGTGAAAAATAAGTTAAATGAGATTGGGATGACTGGAAATGCAATACAAATGGCAATAAAAGTTCTTTGAAAGCTTTTAGACCGGGCATTTTAAGTTTTCTGCTTGTGATATGAGTAGGGACATTACAGGGTGACACGAAATAACTTAGACACGCATAATACACCATAACTTGAATGCTAATGGAAATATTACGACCAAACTTCATAATAAATATGAATACATTATTTTGTCTAATATATTTACGAATTTTCAAAGTGACTACCTTTAGGATTAATATACTACATTTAAACGCGTCACAAAATTTTAGGCTCTGGGCAGCAACTTACTTACTGATAGTTTATCCTGTGCCTCTCATAAGGATTTCTTTGGGATTGCCGAAGTTTTATGAGGTTTAGCTCACACCCTTGCCTCCACGATGGATCAAACAGAATAATCCATTGGGTTCAAATCTGGAGAATACGGTGGCTATTCTTTAGCTTTAATGAAGTCCGTAAAATGTGTATTGCACCAATCTTGAGTGCTTTAAGCTCTGTGTGCAGGTGCGGAATCCTGTTGGAAGATCCGTCTTTTGTTTTCAAAGAACTTTTGCAACTATGGTAAGACAACATCTTCCAAAATGCATTTGCGATGCGAATTTTATCCCCTGATCAAAAACAAGTGACGTTTTCCTTCTAGCACATATCCCACCCCAAACTATTAGATTGGGGTCGTTGACGCCGTTCAACAGTGCAAGAAGGTAATAGAGATAAAGTTGTGTGCTAAACTTCATAAAAATTTGGCATCCCCAAAGAAATTCTAATGCAAGGAATGAGATAAATTATCAGAAAGTGAGTTGCGGCCCAGAGCCGAAAGTTCTTTGACAAGTTTAAAGCTCTGTATTAATCCTAAAGATTGCCACTGTGAAAATTTGTGAATATATTATACGAAATTATGTATTCATATTTATTTTGAAGTTTGATCGTAATATTTTCATTAGCATTAAGTTATTGTGTATTATGTGTGTCTAAGTTATTCCTTTTCACACTGTATTTTATAGATATTCTTGCGTGTAACTCGATGAGATAGAGTATGTGTAATATTTTTGGAAAAAGAAAGGTTGGAATTGTAAGTGCAATGGAAAGAGCTGGTTAGAGAACAGTTGAATATGTAATGTTCAGGAGTTCCAGGTTGACTGCATACACATAATGGTGAGATAATTAACAAAAAACTGTGTAGATACGAAGGAATGGTCCTTGTGCACTGAGATATTGTACTTCTATTGAATGTTTGCAGAGTGGTTTTAGTGACATCCATAATTCACACATCATTTTAAAAGTCTCGGGTCCAATTCAGGCTCAGACCCGGACTAACATGTATCCCTTCTTCCCTCTGTGAACGCCCGTGTCTAACGCGTGGTCATTGATTGTTGAAGAAACTAAACAAAAATTCATGACTGAAATAAATGACCAGCATACGTCTTTGATTATAAAATTCGTTCTAAATATGAAACAAAGTGAAGATAACATCTGAACAATACGGTCTCTTTTGTTAAAACTCCGGTTGATCAGAAACATTATTTTAACTCTTTAAATCTCAATGAACAAAATCCGCACTCGCATAATTATAAGGAACCACATAATGAAGGTACACTTTTTCAGTAACAAATAAATATAATTTTAATTCTTTACCTTTGCTGTTTTTAAGTGTCTAATCTCTAATGCGTTGTCATTGGTTGTCAACGACACTAAAGAAAAATAGGAATGTATTTATTGAAAGCATTAATCAACAACTCTTCTCTTACATTTTGTGAGTGCCATAGAAGTGGTAAATGAGAGATGACATTTTTAAATAAACGAGGCGATACTGCCGCTGGAAATGTTGTAATTACCTATTATCAGATATCCCTGCTATATTATGCTGCTAGTGGGCTATACGTAACTAGTTAACTATTTGACCATATAACTAGTATTAGCCACTTTGCTCTGTGACAGAATGTAACTTGATACGCTTTCCTTACGAACAGGCAAACGAAACTGATTCTGTTACTCGAATTAAGATGTTATTTTCTGCAACATTCACCTTAAAAAGTGTGTACTAAGCGTCAATAATGTTGTTGCTTAAACTACTCGGATATCCTAGCTCGAGTAGACAATTCTACCAGGTTTTACGGTCGAGAGGTACAACTTCAGTTTACAAAGCACCACTAACAAGGAGAACTTACGGTCTCGAAAATTCAGATCTGGATGAAATTCAGCAGATTAGTTGTACCCCTTGAGAGTATCTACATAGTGAAGTAATAAAACGCACTAGCCAGAACATTCCGAGAAAACAGCCTCTAAAGTTTTACTCGCAGCTTATATATACTATTAGAGATTTCTCACCAGCAACAGCAATGTGGCTATGTGGTCCGCGTATTGGATTCCAGTGCAATCCATCTCGGAATCGATACCTCATAAAAAAAAATTTTCTTCACCAAAACGTACCTCACTTGTTCAGCCTTGCGACGTCTATTTTTATAGACAAGTAAAGAATCTAATATAGCGTATACAAAATTGTGAGTATCTGGTTGAAAACAATAGAAAAATAAATACCAGTGAAGACTTCGTAAAAATACAATAAACTGTCCATCATAAACTGTCATCGCCAATTTTTAATAAAATCATTCGGTACGCCTGGTATACTTCCAAACTTTCGGACAAAAGAGAAATTTTCATGAATATTAATGAAGTATGTTTCCCTACGAATATTTTACAAAAAAGTTGATCCTGTAAACAATCTTATTTTACACATTGTGCAAGATATCAAAACATTTTCTGTTTTCCATGTTTTTATGATAATTATCATTCTGGTGTATGTATATAAATATAGATTTGATAAATAAAAACTATATTATTAAATTTTATACATAAATTAACAAGTCCTACCCTATTTTTTTTTTGCCGTGCTAATTCAAATTATAATTTATAATCGATGGAATTTGCCTCTATTTTCTCTATTAAAAATGCATTACGTATTTAAAAATAAAGTATTTTCTTCAATTCAAATTTCAATTAGCTGTAACAGTCGCTTCATAATTTTATTTAAAAAAAATGTTTTGAGAGGTATCGAACCCGGGATGAATTAGTCAGAAATACAGTATGCTTACCACATCGCCACCACGCCGCTGCAGGTAAGAAATCTCTACGAGTAAGGTAATGCACTAGTAGTGGCCACAGTTAAGCATATTTTATGTCTTTTTTAAACTGTGGGTCTACAATATTAATTCCAATCTTTTAGCTCAATGAACATATTATAGCCCAACTATTCCTAATTCGTCCCATTTTCTAAAAATGCCAAAATTGCAATTTTTTCAATTTTTTATCCATTTTTTCCCACACTTCAAATTTAATCCAATAGTGGCCACTCCAAAATGTAAGATTTTCAGTAGTGGCTATATGCATGAGTCAGTAGTGGCCATCTGAGATCCTTTCCTTAGAATTCACATTACTCACTTTAAATTTAAATAACTGATGGATAAAATTGATTCAATATGATAGATACATTAAATACCCATATATTAATCACATTTTTATTGTACATTTCTTTCTTCAAAGTACATACGTACTTAGGATAAAATAAAGAGTTTTTAGTAGAAAATTTGAATTTGCATTTTTTGTTCGCTAATGTAAAAAATAAAACAAAAGAAAATGAATGTACTTATATAAGTATTCTATATATGAACTTTGGTTAGTATGATTTGAATAATTATTATCACTACGAAATCAATTTTACTAATAAAAAAGCTGAAAGTAAGTCTGTCTGTATATCTGGATCTCTGTCTGGATGTCTCTGACGCGCATAGCGCCTAGGCCAATCGGCCAATTTTCATGAAATTCGGCACAAAGTTAGTTTGTAGCATGGGGGTGTGCACCTCGAAGCGATTTTTCGAAAATTCGATTTTGTTCGTTTTCTATTCCAATTTTAAGAATATTTTCCCGAGAAAAATTATAAAATGGACGAGTAAATTACCAAGTTGTCATAACGTGGAACCGTAACATGGGCAAGCCAGTCGGCGAGAAAGTCACCATACATTATTTGTAAATACAATAGGCGAACCGATAGACCTTTTAATTTTTCTACCATGGGCAAAGCCGTGCGGGTTCCACTAGTTCATAAGAAAATAGTAAGAACACAATTCAATGTAAAATGCATATAGGAAATTGGAGCATAAGTTTTCAATACTACTAAAGGCAGGGTGTCCGTGCACCTAAAAAGTCATGGATTTCTGCTATGATCAAAAATGGTCATGGAAAATCATAATTTCCAGCAAAAAGTGCTCAAAAATCATGGAAATTGACAATTGGTCATGGATTTTGAGTTCAAGAACATGCATATTCATCGAATTCTACACATTAGCTTAAACTTACGCATCTTGGCCATTTTTTACGCTATTACGTGTTAATCCCAATTTTTCACACATTTCTAAATCCGATTGCATCCGCTTCTTTAATACTCGCTCATTTTTCTTTTCCTTGTAATTTTACCTTTTGAACATTTATAATTATATATTTAGCATTATTTTTAACCCTCCTTATATGTCTTATTGTGTAGTTTAGGACATTTAGACTCCTAATTTTGCCGATCGCATTCAATGCAAAAATTTTAAGTCATTCGCGTTGATTCAAGTGACTCATAAAAATTATCATTAATTCTGAGCTATGTCTTAAGTTAATGAAGATTTTAGAAAATAAAATTGGTCTGAAGAATTAATTACGGACGTTTTGTACATCGTTAAAATACAGAAATCAGGGAATTTTTAAAGGTAAAATTTTTAAAAAGTCCGTAAATGTTACATATATTTCCCAAATTCGGAAATTTTACAACATTTGTAACCTATCACAAAATTTGGGCGGTAAATATCTGGTATTGTCTGGTAAATTATTTTTTAAGTACTTTAATATTTTATTTTTCTGATTATTTATGCTATTTATTGTAAACATATCTTTAGTAACTACTAAATTATTGCTAGTCGCAGATAATTTATAAAACTACCATTAGTACCATGCTCCTATTTTTTATTGGGTAGGCTTTGAAGTTTTATCTGGTAAACTGATACTTTCAACCTTCCCAAAAATTCCCCGACTATTAGCAGTCATAATTAAATATGAATCAAAGACTATAAATTGCAAAACACATACTTACTGACATGATTTAGACTACTAAAGAGAAAAATTGTTCCATAAACAAGTGTTATAACTGGGAATTTTATATATTATGGCTGTTTCTAAGTTTACTATGTGTGACTCACTTCTAATAAGTGTTTTACCTTAAAAAAAATCTGTATTTTCAAAAAATGATTGTTTAAATCCAAAAAATTAAAAATTAACTGCTTTGCTTAGAAGAAAGATAATTTTGATCAAGCATTATGCCCTTCCCCCTTCATTTTTTTTACCTGCTCAACAAGCAGGTTGCAATCTCTTTCTCGGTTCTAGTAGAATGTTTCTCCTCTTTTTGTACTAGCGCGCCAAATTCCTGTTTTTTTTTGTTTTTTTTTTTACCAACAAGCTATTTAATAATCCCCCCCCCCGTGATTTACACCCCTAGTCCAGGGCGTATGGGCGATGGCCTGTTAAGTAATCCGGGCCTGTCCATAGAAGAAGTAAACGCACTAGCTGTCGTCGCAGTGAAGCATATTTTGTGGCTTTTTTAAACTGTGGGCATACACTATCAATTACCATATTTGAAACTCAATGAACATATTATAGCCCTTCTCTTCCTTAATCGTCCCATTTTTTGAAAATGCCAGAATGTCAATTTGTTATTTTTTTTTCAAACCTCAAATTTGATCCATCAGTGTCCATTATATAATGTACATGAGTCAGTAGTGGCCATATTGCTGTTTAGAAGTGGCCACCGGGTGGCCTTTACTAGATCACACAATAATATTATGTCAGAAATGAGGCAGGTTTTTATGTAAAGAGATTACAAGACATTAAAAGGAAAATTGAGTTAATTTACGAAAAACCTTCCTGATTCAGTAGTGGCCACTCGGTGGTCTTTTTTGAATTTCCCAACTTTTTTGGTACCAGTAGTGGCCAGGTAAACTGTCAGCCAAAAAAGCAACTATTTCAAGTTGAAAACTCTCCAAACATGATCTTTTACATTTCATAACATGGTTACAGCTCTAAAAATATTATTTATGAGCATTGTTCTATTCATAATACGACACAATGTTTATATACCTCGTTACGGAGAAGCGTTAGAAGACAGCTGAAAAAACATCGACAATCCAGGCGACCGTATTAAATAGTTGATAACAATTTTCCATGATGCTCTACCTACTCCTCCTTAAACTGCCCACTACACTATAGCCTGAGGTCTACCTCCTGCAAGTTTGAATCCACTGGGACCCCTAGAATCCTTATTTTTAAAATATAAACCTTAAAGTGGCCACTACTGAAGCAGTGGCCACTACTGGTGCATTTACCTTATATACAGGATGTTCCGTTTTAACCTGCAAGGCCTCTATTTCCGCAACCGTTAGTCCTAGATGCATACTTCCAATTGCAAAAGTTTTATAAATCAGATGAAGAGTTAATATATTGAAAGTTTGAAGCAAAAATAAAAATGAGTAAAAAATAAAAAATAAAAAAGTTTACCCGGGACCTAGGTCCCTAACTTATATTTAGAGAAAGAATCTCCATTAAAAACTATCACTGACGAAAAAAAAAAAAAACTTGACACTTGCTACCTAAATTCAAGGAGATATTCCAGTTTAAATTTTTAAGGGAACATACAGAAGATGTGATTGGAACCTATCGCCTTTCCAGAAGAATGACAGGTCTTCAAAGTAAGAAAAACAAAGTATGTATATTTTTCATTGCTATTCAACAATAAACGCAAATGTTATGCCGTGATACGCAAAAACACACTGAAAAACCTCGAACAATTTGAAAAACCACACTCTACGCACACATATAATTTTACGTTTGTTAACTGCTATATTTCCCCCCAAAAGGTGTTATTGACGGCGAGTGAAAAGTGGTGTAAGTCACAAAACGCTGCGTTTCCTATCTCGGTGAATATTGGTCGTACTAATTTCAAACTTTTTGTGTAGGAATTTTTTTTCAAAGGAGAATATTTCCATAAATATGAGTTAGAGGACATAGGGCCCGTAGAAAAAGTTAATTTTTTTAATTTTTCGACTTATTTTTATTTTTGCTTCAAAGTTTCAATATCTGAACTCCGCATCTGATTTTGAACATTTTTGCAATTGGAAGTATGCATCTAGACCAACGGTTGCGAAAATAAAGGTATTGCAGGTTAAAACGGAACACTCTGTAGAAGCTGTGTGTAAAACTTTAGCGACTGTTTTTACGGAATGTCCTGGCCAGGAGCTTTATTGCTTTACTGTGTTGATACTCTCATGCGGTACTAATAATCTGCTGAATTTCATCCCGCTCTGAATTTTCGAGACTATAAGGTCTCCTTGTAAGCTGAAGTCCGATAAAGCTCAAACAGTATACAAGAGATGGAAGCACCATCTATCAACAGTTTAATGATTTTTGATCCAAAAAAGAAGCTGAATGACTCTTGATTCAGCACCCTTAGAGTTATTAATTCATGTTGAGGATTTTATGACCACGACTTATTTAACGTGATAAAACATCAATAGCTTATGGAAGTGCATAATTTAGATTCAAAATTTTGTAGAAGGAAAAACTACTCATGAAAAATAATTACGATTCTAAAAGACAATTAAAAAAATATTTTGGAAAATTTGTGTTTCTTTTTTGGAAAATGTTTCATCAATATTCGACGAAATGACTTGCGTTTTATCCAACCTTTGCAAAACTTTGATTTAATTTAAGAGGAGTTCTTTGTTCAGAACGTTTTTTTCCCTCTCATTGTATGATCCTTTTGTTAGCAAATTAGAAAGTTGGAACACATATCGTCGGCTCGGCAAGTAGGTGACTAAAAACCCGAAGAAAATAAAAATGATCAAGTTTAACTTTTATTTGCAATGTGTTGACATCCGGGTTATCACATCCAGAGACTAGTTTTGTCCTTGTTATGAACTCTGGAATAGTGAATAACCGAGCTCAGGCAGATGTCGTACGCTGATGAGAAAAATGTAGTTTATCTACCAGTTTGTTGGTACTATCAGTTTCAGTGAAGTGGCATCTGCCTCCAACCCAGTTATTCACTGTTCCAGACTGATGGGTTCATAACAAGGACAAAACTGCAGTCTCTAGATATTATAACCCGACTGTCGGTATATTGCATGTAGTTCTGCATTAGTCCTGCTTTACGGACGGTAAACTACTGCTTATTGTTTCGGTTTGGTTGAAAAGTTTTGTTCGAAAGAAAACATTAATATCTTTAATTAAATAAAGTATATTAATCTTAAAATAAGAAATAACAGCGTCAAAAAGCACAAATTTCAAACTAATGCAGACACGGGTTCCGGCGTTACAAGGAATGCCTTTTTCAATGCATTCAAAGTGATAAGCTTATGAAAAAGGCGTTCGTTACACCGTCGAAATCTGCAATTTGTGCTTTTTGATGTTATTATTTCTTATTTTACTTTTCAGCACAAACTGATAATTTATAATTATCATAGATTAATAACATTTAAATAAAGTATTCGTCTTCCCCAAAACCATTAAAACGCATTAACTGGTTGATTTTTCCTAGACGCAGTATGAAATAAAATGAATATTGTAGTTATCTACTTATAGCATTCACCCCACGAAATCATGAAACATTATCTCTCAATTCGTTGTGTAACTGCCAAACATAGAAAAAATGTATGTAAAGCGGAAACAACACTTTAGGATGCATTACATTTTTACAATTGCTTTAAAATGCGAAATGTATTGCATTTATTTAATTGGTAATTTAGACATCATTAACTAATAAACATTAATTAACAATGTCCAATAAAAATTGAGTATATATTTGTATACATTTTTATTTACAGCGGATGGTTTTTCTTAATGTGCATATTAACTAATAGTCAGTTTTTTAAATTGTTCTCAAAGAACTAAATCCTATGAATCGTTGTAGATGTTATTTCGTTTTTAAATTCATTTTTAATGAAACATACTGAAATAATTATTAAATGAATTATGATTAGTTATGCTTTGTGTTGCAGTACGAATATAGTGAGAAAACCAACTTAAATTATGCATAAATTTGTGCTTTATTTACGTTGGTTTTTCACTTCATTCAATAAAACAATATTTTTTAGAATTGGTCACTGTCCACAAGACAGTCAATGTCTATTTTCAATAAAACCATTTTTCAACTAAAAGTCAATTTTACCAGATAGAGAATAATTGATCAATTACAGCTCCTTCAGATTTACTCACACTATTCTACACTACAGTCATTCTACAGCTGCTTTAGTAGAAATAAAAATGAGAGATTCTTGCAGCTTTCCTTCTATTGAAAGAACCTATACTACTTTAAGGCAAAACGAAACCATTCTTCAATTAAAAAAAAAAAAAAAAACTGATTTAATTTAAGTTAAAAATACAATTCTATTCATTTAACGAATAAACTAATAATATCGTAACTAATCAGTTTCTTGCAAGTTTTTATTAATGCAAGAAAGCAGGTTGCTCTTATTTTTCAAAGTTTTTGCAAGTTCTATGCATAAACTGTATGTACAGTAGAGTCCGCTTATTGGAATATCGGTTGAAATAATATCCCGCTTAATATAATATATTTTCAATGTACCAAACCAATGTAATGTGTTATTTTTATCCTGGTTAATGGAATATCCAGCTTATTAGAATATTTTTTTGTGACAAAATGGCTATTCCATTAGTTGGGTTCGACTGTACTAGAAGAAGTCGGAGGATTACTTCAAACAACAAGATATAATAGGATTGGCTAATACACTCTGATGTCTGCAAGTCAGCAAAAATATTGGAATGTTTTCAGAACTAACAATATGTGACAAATAAAATAATCCGTTCAAGCTTTGCAGTGCATTGTGTAGAACGAAAGATACAAATTACGAAAGTGCATTTTAAGGATATCCTTGAAAAAGCATATATAATTCCAAAATATCGCAAGTCTGAGAAAATCATTTTCGTTTGCTTGCATCTAATTGTATTCAAAGACAACAATATATGAAAATATGTGACGCATAATTAACGACCAAGTTTATTTTTATTTTCATTTACAGATGTTTTTTTGAGAAAAAAAATGAGAAAATCTCCTATTTTGTTTTAAAATTTCATACTGTCTTGAAGTTGAAAAGACATGGCGTCAGTTGCATTTTGTTCCAAACCTGTAGATTATATTACTTCTCGGAACAATTTTTTGTGTGAATAGTCTTAAATGAATTAGAACTTTAGAAAACATATCAGAACTAAGTCAAGCAGTATTTCCTATGAAGATTTTGAAACGAATGAATTTAAGTAAATCTGAATTGTAAGAAGATTTAAAAATAAGCATCTGTGTTTCATCGGAAACTGAATAGTTGGTTTTTGAAGACGTTTCACATTGTTTGGACAGCAGCTTCAACCATTATTTTATTTGTATCAAGTAGAAAAAAAGAAGCCTCTGCATTCGTATACAAGCACGCACGTAGACACCCACACGTCAAAGTGTTTACACGCATAATACGTGTGTATACACAATACAGTTTGAGAAACCTCTAGAGCCCTTGATTTTACCATTGCTGCTGATTCTAATACTGTAGTTTGATATAAATATAAGGACTTTTTTTTGACCAAAGCACCTCTCCTCTAAAAGATAAATTTTAGCTGTGCTAGTTATAGTTGTGTATGCTTTATTTTCTCAATATTCAACAAATTTACCTTTAATAAATAGTCCGATACAACTTAATTAAATCCTAGAATTTAAAATTCTACGAATTCATATTCTTTAAGTCAAAACGATCGATTCACATCAAGTCTTATCAGTTCAAACACTTCCGTTGTACATTTTACGCCACGACAATAATTAGAGACTTCAAACTTCAAAAGTAACTGGGTCTTAGTGAATCTATTAAACTTAGACTGGAGTCTAATACGTCGACTGCAGTTTGTATCTACATTGATTCCAACTAATCCTTTCGTCTAATTGATTTCGGATACCTTCATTTCGTTGTGAAGTATTAAATTAAACCATCTCTTAACAAATGGCTCTGATAGCAGGAAGTGCAGCTCAGATAAGCAGACGTACGAATTTTATGGACATTGAACTCATTATTCTTAGAAGAAAACTATGGTATCATAAGTTCATTATTAAAAAGGTCTTAACGTAAATCAATAATTCCATTTAGATATGCTAGAGAAAATTTTTAATTTTATTGTTTCAAAACTTAAGTACCGCTTAACTTAATTAGATTTGAAGAATACAATGGCGCTTTAAAACATTTGTGATTAATTTTCCTTAATAAATAAATAAATAAATAAAATAATAAAATTAAAAACGCTTTTTTTTTTCATTTAAGTACTATATTTTTGTTTATTTGTTTTCAAACTATTGTTTAAAAACGATTGGAAGTAAATTGGGTATGAGTGCATAAATCAATTCATGGTATAAAATTATTCATTATTTTTGTTCATTAACGAACACAAAAACGAACAAAAAAAAGCAGTAACACCAAAACAGCTAATATATACTTTTTTCCATTAAAAAAGAATCTTTGATCGCTTTCAAGTTAATAAAAGAATTAAAAGTAATAAGCTTATTAAAATAAACACATTATTTAAAAAGAAAAAAAAAGAAGAAAAACACTTGTTTTTCTCCCCCGTTGTCAAAAAATAATTTAAAAAACAAAATAAGGAAATGTAACTTTAAAAAAAAGCATAATAAAATGAAAACTTAAAGAAATATTTTTATCAACAAAAATATGAAGAAAATCGTCTGTGCAGCTTTTATATCAAATCTGAATTTCGCTTCATTAGTCGCTGACGAAACAGAATACACAAATCAAGACTTTAGAGAGAAGGTTCGAATCATATCAACAATAATTATTTCGCTGCAAACACCTGGGTTGCACAGTCGGAGTCGATCAGATTTTGGGGTAAGGGAGTCGGGAGTCGAAGTTTTCAAATTCTAAGTCTTGGAGTCCAACATTTTCCCTCAATATCCGCAACTCAGTCAATGTTTGCTGAGTTGGAGTCGGACTTTTTCTTAGAATGAAGGAGTCGGAGGCTTTAAAATTCAAGGGTCTGAGTCAATCATTTTCCCTCCTTGTCTAAATTTTTGTCAAAGCTAAGAAGTCAGAGTCGGAGTCCCACTAATTTAGCGATACAGGAATCGGAGTCAACGGCCCTACAATTCTAGGAGTCGGAGTCGGGAGTTAGTAATTCAGAGCTATTTCCAACAAAGTTTGTTTGCAGCAAATTCACCTCAAAGTGCAGGATTGATATTTGCCTTAAATGTCCCCGTAGGTGCTAATGGTAAGTTTTTTTGTACTGTTCAAAATTGAACGGAAAATTGTTGAGATCAAAAAGTGAAATTTGGGAATAAGGTGCCTTTGCCAAGATCTTTCGAACAAGAAACTTGTTCGAATCCACATGTATTAGGGGTAGCGGGGTGTAGAGAGAGGCAGGCTGACAGATACATGTCCCCCATCTCAATGCCATCCTTCTTTCCAATTTTCACATATTTCGATATTTATTTAATTATTTTATTCATTTGTGACATTCAATTTTAATATGCATTAAGCCTTCGTTCATGCTTTTTCCCTTTTTTTGACTTATACAGGGAAAGTTGGCTAAAAAGGAAGAAAATGGTGCACGTGCAGAAACTTGAATTGTCCGGAAGCTACTTTGTGCTAGCTCAGTGGTAAATTTCAATCTGCAGGCATTCGTTTATCAAAAAAGTTAATGAATAATGTCATAACCACGTGATTTACGGGAATCCATGGCTTGATGCATTACTGAGAGACTGGAATATAATACAACGGTAAATAAATTGTCTTGTAATGGCAAAAAAAGAATTGTCCTAAAAAGACACAGAGATTGATCAACTCATTTAAAATAAATAAATAAATAAATAAATATGTACTGCTTTTGGGGCATGTTGTCACCTACAATGCTGAATGCTAATGTATAACAAGCTTGGTATTGCCAAACAAAATGCATTTATTATTGCTAATTATTACTCCTTAAAAGGTAAACTTATGAACTTTTTCTTTCTAATCTTATGAAGCTTAATATTTGTCTCTTACAAGCCAATTTCAAGCACCAATAAATCACTACCAGCTCTATTAAAAGCTCCTTTTCATACTTATCCAGAGAAAATAATTCAATTAAAATCCATAGTAAAGCAAGAACCTTCAGCGATCATTCTATCTTCATATGCTTATCCGGTAAATATTATCTTTTATACGGTTCCCAAGCTTCCTAAGAGTTCCTAATCTCGGAACATAAATGAATAATGCTCTCAGGATAAGATCTGCTAAGGGAAATATTTCCGGTTATTCGTGTATCATTAGTTAGCTTATTTTTGTCATGACATACATAGCTGAGATTTAGGAATAGTGATTGATCATCAGGAAATTTTAAGCGGGCAATGGAACTCACCTTCATCATTAAGACTCATTCATTTCCATAAAAGGCGAACTTGAGCTGAAAATTTACAAGTTCAGATTTGAGGCATATTTACAACTTTTGAAATCCAAGGAATGATTTCATAATGAGTAACATTTTGTGTTACAGATTAAAAGTGTTTGGAATCGTTATCGTACTTAATTACAGGATGGCTATTAAAAATGAATGTGTAATCTAACGTTCCGATTTTTTCACTAAAAGCTGTTTTGTATTCTTAAGAATGAGGATAGATTATTCTCACGAGAAATGTGTTATTTTTCTGTTATAAAATATTCCAACTATACGATTTAAATAATGTTCGGCATTAAGTTTCAGTTTCGATATATTTTCTGACGGTAACTTAGAAATATTCAAAAATGTTCTATGTAAAATGTTTAGTTACCCCAGAAAAGGGATCAGTTTTATACAACACGCCCTCCCCCCAAAAAAATTCTATAAAAGATTTCAAACACCTAAAACTCCTCTTTATTATTATGTATTTAATGTTTGTTATTTTATTTCTTTAAAAATTCCTAAATTAAGAATAATGGCAAAATGGAAGCGCAAAACAAGTCCACAAACCAATATGAGTTAACAAAAATAAAAATAAAAACCTTATTAACATATGAGTCACTTTTTTAAAAACTAGAATTTTACACGACTGGAAATCGCAATTGAAAACTTGAAATAAGTGATCAAATTTTAACGATCTGGTATATACTCTCTCTGTACTCTTTAAGTAGCAACAAAAGAAGTTTGTAGATTATCATGTAATACTTAAAATGCGTATTATTTCAACTGAAGGTAAAATTAATTAAATTTGGTGGAAATATCATAACTGATAAGTAATAAATTTATTTATTGTTAATTATTACACAAATTTGAAGATTATATCCTGCCTGTTTAACCGCTATTTGTAAACAATTGTTAACACAAAAATAACGCTTTTAAGCAATATTTAGCATCACATTTTTAAGTAAATATTGGTGAAACAAGAAAATATATTGGATAAAGAACGAAACTAGTAATAATTTCTTCTCTTCTTTAAAAAATAAGTTTGCACAATTAGCTGCTTTGCCTTTACAAAGTTATGTAAGCAAGTGAACATCATTGAGTAAAGGAGTTCAAAGCAAAAGCTGAAATGCATGTTTATTCATTTTCGTTCTCGAAAATTTCTACGGGTGATATCAGTTTTTTTGAAGTATGTAACTTCTCTTTTAAAGTTGATTAATGAGATAGACAAAACTGCGCATCAAAAAAAAATAATAATAATAAAATAAATAAATAAATAAATAAATAAAAATAAATAAATAAATAAATAAATAAATACAAAAGTGTAAAATTAATTTTTCCTAACCGTAAAAATAATGCATGGAAGTTACTTAAAAGGACTGAAAAAAACGAAGAAAAAAGAGCAGATAAAAGTCAATTTAAATTTATAACCATTTCTATGGAAATCGTGCAAAGCTCATTTAATGTTTAATATGCAAAACTCACACATATTGAACTTTAAATGAGAAGCTATTTCTTGTATTATGCGTAATGTTAAAGCACTTAAACACAACCAAGAACCATTCTATTATTCCATTTATTTGGCTCAATAGTTCTCTAAAAACAGATAATATGATCGAAATCTTTTTTTTTTTCATTTAATTTAAACATCTCATACTTGCAAAGGAAAGTATTCCATTAAAGTGTCTAACGAAATGCAAACTATGAAATCCTTTTTCAACTTTCTAAGAATCTTTCAATTAACTCCTTCTAGAAATCTGTTATTCATATGCAAATGTAATTTGTTGGAATGCTAAAAGGAATCCATGCTTCCATATCTCTGATTTCCTCCTGCAAAATGAGTGCGATTCGTTTCCACTTCATCTGCATATACAAGCATTGCATAAATAAATTCACCTGAACATTTACGAATTAATGAAGGCTGATTAAACCAAAAGAATGGAGGCAGAAAGGGGAGAAATGGTGTGATTTTGTGCATCTAATCAAGCGTATAGAAATGGAAGCTTTAACTATATTGTGTCCTAGATAGAAGTATGATTTAAATGGATTATTAAGGTTAAACTGTCTCTTACTGCATTCTTTGCTTTCCATATGTGATGATTTTAAGTAATAAGCTGTCATTATTCATTATCCCTTATTATTAAGCTGTCATTACTTTTAACATAACTTTTTAATTTTTAATATTGAAATGGTCATGATGATGATAAATTGAACAAAAGCAGCCTTTCAAATACGAATATTTAAATGACTTTGATTTTATAATATCGTAGAGTAACGGTAGGATGTCTTTTTCTTATTCCTGGGAATAGATGTCTTACTGTTGCTCTGGGGCGACGATATACAATTATATCTCCCAAAGTCGCGTCTAGAATTTGTGACAAATCGTTTTTTTGAATTTCTAGGTGTTCAGCATTTAAGCAAAGAAATACGAATACAGCTTTTAAAATAAACGTGATTTTTGCGATCCTTTCGGGGAAATTTTGTGGTGAAAATACTTTATCATTTACTAACAGCGTTCCCCTTCAATTGCACGGTCTACCTCGAAAAAAAAAAAAAAAAGTTGCGTCAATTGAAGCATGCTAAACAATCAGGGTTGAAAAAAAAGAAAAAAAAAAAAGGAAACACTTTAACGTCAAAGAAAAGAACAAAGATTTTATGGCAAAAGAAAAAATAATAAATTTAAACCTCTTTGGTTTTTTTTAAATTCTAAATTTTCAGTCATTCTTATAGTTTGATCAAAGAGAAACATATTATGTGCAATATTTCAAAACATTGAAAACTCTGTAGCACGCTACTACTTTTCAAATACTCTATTCTATATGTTATAGGTCATTCTTCAAAAAGTTTAACTTTTCTGTCACACGACTTTTACAGTAAAAACGTTATGGAACAATTCATTTAACAATTATTTTTAGTTTCATCAAAAATATATCTATTCAAATCTGCCAACAATTTTTTGTTAATAATTTTTATTTTGGTACAGTTTTGGTTCACAACAAGTGAATTCTCAACTTCGTGTCATGTTACACACCTTGTGTAACTATTAATATTGCTTAATAACTTGTTTAATTAAAAGTATATACAGTGGCTCCCAAAAGTGTTCGTACACTTTGAAATATTTTAGTAAAACCAAAATAACGCGAAACGGAATTCGAATATGAATTTCAATATTTTTTCACATCATTCCTATGTCATTCTAAATACAACACAGTAGTTTTTTTTTTTAAATATTGACGGATCTTCTTTTTGAAATGGGTCAAAATATGAAGAGACAGAGAAAAAGCACGCCACAAAAGTCATCGTACACTCAAATATTTTCGAATAAATTCATGATTAAAAGTATCATATGCCGTTTATTTAATATGTTTGCATTGTGTTGACCCTTAAAAGTCATTTGGCTTTAATTTTTTGTTCATTTAATTCTTAATATTGTGCTTATTACTTTAAAATGGCTGTTATTCGTAAAAAACAAAAACACCATTTAAAATTTGATTTTTTTCCTCACGGTAGCGGTAAATTGGTTTAAAATGTCTCAAAATTAGATAATTTATACCATTCCACAGTAAAGTGCTAGATAAAATGCTTTAAAGAAAAGAACTGGACTGAAAACAAGGTAAGAAAAGGTCAACTGGCTAAGTTGACAAAGTGTGATCGGAGATTTAAAGTTAAAAAAAATATGAAAAATAGACATTTGAGTGCTGTAAATGTTTCTGCAGAGTTAAATGAAAAATTTTACATTTAATTTTCATCTGAAATAGTTCACCTTCTCTGATTAGCTGGATTAAATGCGACCTTTTCCCTCAGAAATTTTCTTGGCCTTGCGTAAAATAGAAAGCTTACGCTTTTCGTCGCAAAATCAATGATTCATGAGCTAAAAACGTTTTAGAATTACGTCTTACTTACAGATAAAAATGAATTTAACATTTTTGGTTAAATTGTTGTATAATTGTAAGTAGAAGAAAAAATTTGGAACTCAATCTTAAGAACTTTGTTGGATCAGTTAATCAGGACGGTGGAGGTGTTATAGTGTGAGGGTGCATATCAGCATTAGGACTTGGTAGTTTGGAATTTTTTGATGAAATAATGAATCATGCCGTTCCTTTAAATATTTTGAAACAGAATTTTGAACTCTTAGCCGAAAATTTGGTTATTGGAAACAACTTTGTTTTTTATCAAGACAACGATAAGAAGCAAACGGTATCCAACGTTTGCGTCTAGTGCCTCGAAAATTGTCCTAAAGTTTAGAAAATACCCCCCTCAATCTCCAGATTTTAACTTAATGCAACATATTTAGAGATATTTGGAGACTAGATTACGAAAATACGGCTTTGAAACGAAAATAGAGATAGAAACTATAAGACTCTCCAAGTGCTGTTGAACACTTACTCAGAAATTACGCAAAAAAAGACAGAACAAAGAATAAAATTTATTCCTAGGCGTTTAAAAAGTGTTGTTGATTCTGCATGAAAATCTACTAAATAATAACTTAATAAAAAGTTAGATTATTCAATACTATATAGACATTT
This sequence comes from Uloborus diversus, assembly GCF_026930045.1. Classification (NCBI taxonomy): domain Eukaryota; kingdom Metazoa; phylum Arthropoda; class Arachnida; order Araneae; family Uloboridae; genus Uloborus; species Uloborus diversus. The sequence continues at coordinate 130,381,571 of NC_072732.1, forward strand.
TTTAAAGTGTACGAAGACTTTTGTGAGATAAAATTTCTAGCACTTTTTGGTTCTTTATTTTTAAAAAATCAAGTTTTAATATTTTTTAAAAACTTTTCATGTAGTTTTGTTAAAAATTGATCATATATCTTATAATTAAATACCTGTTCCGAAATATTAATCCTAACCAATGGATAGGGGCCAATTTCGCTGAAAGTCGTAGGTGTACGAACACTTTTGGGAGCCACTGTACTTATTTATTATTCCTTTCACAAGTGTCTCAAATACTAATTGCTTAAGTATATTTAATTTTTTATTGTTGTGTTTTAGTTCGTTTTTTAGGATAAGTAGTCATGTCACACAATAAATTCACACCTCCGTTACCTAAACACAAAATGCCATTCCTCATTAACACGTGGCAATAATGACATCAAATTTTATTTTCCATGGTACAAGGGAGCCCTCTTGTTTATTTTCAGCCATAGTTGAAGTTGTGATATTTTTTTCGAAAAACAAGAAGATAGATTTTGCCCTATATTTCCCCCTTGTACCTTCTTATTTATATTTGCTTTTCCATCTTTAGCCTCGACGTCGGTTTTTTTTAAATTTTTTTTTTATTTTTTATTTTTTACATCCTTTTATTTTATGCAGAAATTCTATCTTTCTCTTTCCTCTTGTTTCATCCCTTTTTCATGAATCTTGTGCTTAGAAGTTTTTCATATCTCACTTTCTTGCTCATCGGATCTTTTTAATCCCTCCCAAAGTCTTTATGATGGCACAACTGCATTTGGAATGGTTTTCATCCTTCGGTTGATTAACTTTATAATAAGAGACTAAATTTTATTTTAACTTCCTGATTTATTACAAACTAACTGCGTCGCTCGGCTTTGCACGGTCTACCTCGAAAATAAAAGTTTTGTCGAGTGAAGCGTGTTCGACAATCAGGCTTGAATATACACTCCTGTTTGTAAAAAATTGTAACACCACGAAGGACTTACGCGAGTGAGCTGAAAATTGCAGGAAATGTAAATCAGGGCATGATATGCAAATGATTAGAATTGCAGACGGGTAGCGCATGCGTATGCTGAGCAGCACCCTCTGAATGACGGATCGAAACGAATATAAATAAACAGCTGTAGTGAGGCGTGTATGATTATCGGTAGTTATATGCTAGAGTAAACGTTAACTGAATCTTTACTACGTCACTTCGACGAAAGAAAGTGAAATTTGAGAAAATTTCGGAGTTTGAACAGGGCAGAATCGTCGGCTTTCGTGAAGCTAGATTGTCTTATCGTGCAGTAGCCGCTCGTGCGCAGCGTAACAGCAGCACAATCATGCGTGTTTAGAAGCAGTGGACGGACAAGGGTAGGACAGCTCGGAAATCCGGGAGTGGACCCGAAATGTGACGTCAGCTCGCGATGACAGACACCTAGTGCGTATGGCGCTGACGAACCACACAGTTTCTTCTAGACAATCGGCAGCACAGTGGTCAACAGCTACAGGTGTTTCATTGTGTGCGTCATCAATTCGGAGACGTCTGCTGCAGCGTGGGCTGCGCGCAAGGATTTCTTTATACAGGTTTCCTCTCACGCAAAACCATCGCCGCCTGCTGCTACAATGGGCCAATGTGCATAGGAGCTGGCGTGCTGATTGGCAGCAGGTCGTCTTTTCTGACAAATCCCGCTTCAATTTGTGGCACCATGATGGCCGAATTCGTGTCAGGCGCTATGCCGGTGAACGGCATATTCCGGAGTGCATTATCGAACACCACAGTAGACGAACACCCGGAGTTATGGTCTGGAGCGCCATAGCATATCATGGACGATCACAATTGCTACGAATTGTGGGTAATTTGAACAGTACCCGATACATAAACGAAGTTTTACAACCCCAAGCTATTTCTATCCTGTAAGGATTGCCAGGGCTGTAGTCTAGCAGAATAATGTCCGTCCACATGTCGCCAGGACTGTCAAATCCTACCTTGATTCGCAGCAGGTACAACTTCTTCCTTGCCTGCATATTCGCCGGATATGACAAAAATTAAATATGTGTTTGATTTCGTTGGGCAGCGTCTCGCTCGTGATCCTTGTCCTGTTGCTTCGACAGACGAACTTTGGTTGCGCATACAAACAATATGGAATACTCTTCCACAGGCAGATATTCAAACTTTGTTTCACTCCATGCTGAGTCGTGTAGCAGCTCTTATTGCGGCTCGTGGTGGCCACACAAAATACTAATTTCTATCTCCTCTTATTGTTTGTTTGGTTTGAAAATATAATCATTTATTTGTTCCATTATCGCTCAACTGTATTAAATTTCATTCAACTATGATGCTTCCTTCATGGTGTTGCCATTTTCACAAACAGTAGTGTAAAAAAAAAAATCTTTAAAATTTTCTGACAGATTGCGGCTTGACAGAAGGCTTACCAACATTTTAGCATGAAATTAGTAAAAAACAGTTACAACTCACGTTCTAATTACCTTGGGACATTGAAAGAAATTTGCAAAATCTGATGAAAAAAATCGGGGGTCCCGATTATTATAATTTTTATATGATATTTATAATAATCATCTCTTCGCTATCATATGAAAGAAAAACGCCATTTTCGGGTCTTAAAATTAAAATTCGAACGGTTCCGTACTTTTTCTGCGTTCTCTCTCTCTCTCCCCCCCCCCCCCCATCGTTCCTTCCCGTAATCCCGAGTACTTCCTGCCTAATTTGGTTGAGATCCGATGTAAAATGCGATTTGTATGGAGAGCATACACACATATATTCTCTGCATAAATAAACATATAACAACGTGCTTCATGCTTACGCCACCATGTTTATCTTCTCATGCTTTATTTTTCACACTGAGTAAAAGGTCAAACAACAAACACGTCCTTACTTCTATGCACGATCGCCGCAACCATTAATTTTACTCCTCGCAATGAGGAAGCTTAGAGGGAAATTCGCATCGAAATTGTTCTGTCATTTTCATTCTGATTTGTGTCTACAAACGGGTTCTTAGTTCATTCCATTTCGCTTTGAAAAATAAAGTGCATTTGCTGTATAACAAACAAGATTCTGAAAATTTATTGAGAAAATAAAAGTAGTGGGATGTATTGTAGCGTGAAATAACAGGGCGCGGGGAATATTTAGAGCATACCTCCTATCTAGCAATATGTTGACTAGGCTATTATTAACGTGTAGTTAATTCCAGTCAAACAAAGGCACAGCTAAAGATCCAGGTATATACTAGTACAGGTCATTTCCAGAATTTGGACTTATAATATTTTATGGTTTATGCAGAAAAAGTGAGCTATTATAAAATGATATTGTGCTAATAATTAACAATTTAAATATTGATTAAGATCTACTGTTGTCCAGTGCAGTAATAATTCATTTAATACTAAATGAACCAGCACAGCTGTGCTCGTGCTATAAGGGTAAAAAGCTCTAAGCATAGATATTTTCCATTAACATTCCTAAACAGAAGAAATATTTGGCTTCTTAAATTAAAATGTGCACAGATAATTTCCCCTAAGTTCGAAGTGTGTTCTATAAACTCATAAAAAATCATCTTATAATGGCGTCAATGCCCGTCAGAAAAAAAGCATCTAATTTAATTACCCTGCTAATAAACGTAATCTATACTAATAATAAAAAGCTGAAGAGTTTGTTTGTTTGTTTGAAAGTTCTAATCTCAGGAACTACTGGTTCGAAGTGAAAAATTCTTTTTGTGTTGAATAGTCCATTTATGGAGAAAAGCTGTAGGCCGTAATTTACATTGATATTTTAATTAGCAAAAAAGTTATTCAATGTTTTAGGCGATTTTTCGCAGTTTTCAATACTTTTTACACCACAGATCTCGAAACAATTTTGCCAGAAAAATATGTTTTGTGCTAAAATGTAGGAAATTTAATTTTAAGTATGATGATAAAAAGTTTTTTCAGCGGTTTTTCGTTTTTTTTTTTTTTTGAATTTTTGAAAAAAAAAAAAAAAAACTTTATTTTGGATTTCCCTCTTGGTTTAATTTCTCTAAACTCATCCCACAAAAAGTATAAAGGACTGTTTTCTAAAATTTAACTATGTGATATTAAAAACATGTCACCCTCTTCAGAAAAAAAGTTTTCAAAAATACGGAACAGTTTTTATTTTTTTCAAAAATTTTTTTTTAATGCGGAGCACGGCACGACTTAATAGCATAGCCGCAGTTCTAGCAATCTTCAATTTACGATGGTTATTACGTAACGGTCACGTGATCCAACAGCATCGCTTGCTTTTGCTTCTTTTTTTTCACTTAGGACTTTTACTCATTCCCCCCCCCCCCCCCGACATTTTGTTGTAATTATTTAACTTACATATTTGCGTGCTTTTGATTCAAAAAAAGCAGTGAGAGTTTTTTTAATTATCATTATTGCACACTACGGGTAACAGAGAGCATTTTTGTTGATGCTATTTTAATTAAATAAAGTGCGTGGTTTTTTACATGATCTTTGTTTTATATACATAGAAAAAGATTTTTAATAACCATCAGAGGTAGATATGCATAGATCGTATAGATAGATCGATAGATAAATATAAAAGTCGATATAGGTAGCTGTTCAGTAAGAGATAGGCCCGTATTTAAGGAAGTTCAACCCCCGGGTGATCAATCCCCCCCCCCCTACCCCGACTTTGAAAAAGTAAAACATTCGCATAAAAATGGACGTGCCTTTTGTTATTTTTTGACAAAATAGGCATTGAGGGTACACCTCCCCCCCTTCCTTTGGGGCTGCTTGCAAAGAAAGATGTACCAGCTGGTAGCCGCAGGCGACTATCTTTTTATATGTTTTGGTGAATAGTTTTAAAATCCAAAAAGACTTTAATTGGTTTTATGAAAAGGTGTGTACGCATTTTAGTTAATGAAAAATGATAATTTCACATCGGAAGGGGGGGGGGGGCGTCGATTTCTTTCATTCGACGGACCTACTATTATTTCTTAGCACGGGCGTCGCCGAGCGGGTACTGTTAGTAATACATAAAAGTAAAGATAAATTATGCTAACGACAGGGTCAGGTTCATTGTATGATAAGATCTACAGATCAGTAGTATTATATAAAGGTTTGAATCCAATATGGATAAGTGTATGTTTATTCAATTTTGGTGAAACATTGTATCTCACATTTGAGGCAGTAAGAAGCAAAGAGATTTACATGGACTATTTAAAGTTTGAAATAAATCGCGTTTTAAGTTCAGATCCGGTAGGCTTTCATTATTTTTTCTCTCTAAATCATGCTGTACAGTATAATGCACCTACTACGACTACTAGTACTATCTCTTGCCCCCAGGCAGTGGAGACGTGCTTTTGTTTGATTTAAAAAAATAATACGAAGGAAATAAAGGCTTTTCTCACGTGCGAATAATATTTTTTTAAATAACAAGTAATTAACAAAGCCTATTAATTAAGAATTATTGATGTAGCCACATAAAAAAAAAGATAAATAAATAAAATAATAAATAAATAATAATAAAGCAATCTAAGTAATCTTCGTGTTTCACACAATTTTGTTCGCTGTAAGAAGAAAACGCCATGAGTTTTAAAAGAAACGAAATGCCTGGGTATTTGATGCGTGTACTCATAACTTTTCTGCTTTTAACCGATCCATAAATCTCGTAGATATTGACGTTTGTCTGTTATAGCTGTTTTTCCTGCAATAAACTAAAACAGAAAACATAAAATACTACACGTGAAACCAACGTACTTGATTTGCGATGATGTCAAAGAAGTCGAAAAAGAGAAATACAAAGTTCTAAGGATTTTTCCCCTTTTTCAGCTGAAATCTTAGAAAAAAAAGTGTTATTGCTTACGCTAAAAATTCATGTCGTTTATTTCGAAATGCGGAAGAATAATTACATAATTACACAGGAAATAAGTGTGCTTATGTCAAAGTTCCTTCTTCAGTTTTAAACTAATTCTCGAATAGTTCGGTCGTTCAATTAATGCGTATGTCATTTATTTAATGAGGCAAGTAATTGAGTAGTTAAATATAAAAAGATGTCTGTAAGGGAAATAAAAACGAATTTAAAATTCTTGTCAAAAAAAAAAAAAAATCAGAAAAACATAGTAGAGATGTGATTAAATTGGAAAACACGGCAAAAGGAGGGATTTTTTTTTTTATCTCTTTAAATCACAATTTTTAAAAGTATTTGTTCAGATTTGCAGAAGCATTGTACATATCTAAGTATTTTAAAATTCGCCTGAGAAAAAAATCGCAAAACATTAAAAAATAATCTATTTTAAAATTTCAAAAAAAAAAAAAAAAAAAAAAATCTATATTAAATGAATCAATTAACAGATGTTTAAACGTTGGTTAATTGATTCATTTAATTTCCAAGCACAAAGATATTGGTTCGTTATCGTATCCATATATCCTACAATATTGGTTTAATTTTCGGGAAGCCAACCCACTGAAACTATTTATTGAATACTTATCCAATCTCTTTCAAGCTGTTTCAGTTAACCTCTTGGCCTTCTGTCTAATTCAGTGGTTCCTAACCTTTTTCACGTCGCAACCCCCTTTTTACCAACTAAAAATCCAGCGAACCCCTAAGTGTCCCCCATATGTTGTATATATATGTGTGCGTGTGTGTGGATTTCTACGTATGCGCAGACATTGCGCATATTTTATACAATAACTCAAGGTGCTTGATATATTTCATTTAAGCTTAAAAGGTATTTTTTCATTCCTACAATAAGTGCAGAAATAAAAATTAAAAATACGATACTCCCTATAATGTTAAAAAATACATTTCGGCATTTTCAAAAGTCTTGCGCCCTAGTAGGCCGGGGCGAATGCAAGGTTTGGTTAACTCCAACTTTCAATAATGTGAATGAAGGCATTTTCTTTTAACAAGCCCGTCGTGAGGTCGAAAAATTCAGAGGGGGGCGTTGGAAGATCCTCAATTTTTTTTTCTAACATATGTACAGGAAGATAGAGGGAAAGAGTCCTGATTTATATTGGGGGGGGGGGGAGGCATGTGTCACTACTAGCATATGAGCAATCAAATTAAAAGAATTGGTTTATATACGCGGATAAAAAGAAATAACAATATGAATCTACAGTCGTAAGTGTAACACGATGTGTCGCGATGGTTCTCCCCCGAAATCGTAGTTCTAAAATTGCAGACGATCTCTGGCGATGTTCGGAAGAGAAGAGGTTCAAGGATTTTTATGAACGGTTCAAGCTCAAAGAGTTGCCTTTGAAATTTCTTTAGTCTTAAAAAATTAAGTTGTTGACGATTTTGACGATGGGAAGAGGGGAGATGGATCGGGGATGCTCTCTAATTTTTTGAAATGAAAATGGGATCTACAAAATAAGCTCAGTTATAGACAATCTTTTTCACTTTTTTTTTCACTATGCATTTTGATTTTCTTCAACAAATATATGTACTCCATACCCCAATAAGTATTGATATTTTTTCTTCTTCCACTCTACATGTAATGTTTTATTCAATGTTATAATTTATACAGTTGCTCCCAAAAGTGTTCGTACACTTATCATTTTCAATGAAATATTGCTCTACCTATCAGTTAGAAATAATATTTTGGAATGGGTAAACAACAATACAAAACTACTTGAAATATTTTAATAGCAAAATAAAATATGATTTTGAAGGAATAACTAATCAAAAAGAATTAAGAACTTTATAGCACAAAATTGTTCATTCAAAATATTTTTAAATAATTGTTTAGTAACCTTTTAAACAAACCGATGAAATTCGAGGAAAAAAAAGCGATTGATGCAATAAAAAATGAATGCAAATCGCTTATAACAGCTTTTGTTTCCGAAACGATGACCTTTTTTTTCTGTTATGCTCATTGGTGGCAGGACATATAAAGGCGTACCTCATGTTGTTTATATAATATCTTTCTCTTCTGCAGATGTTTCTAGTAAATGTTTATGTTGTATCAATATTTCATTATTTGTGAAGCCTGTTTTTTTTTTTTTTTCACTTGCATGAAGCATGAGGTAAAGTAAATATCAATTTAATACAAATCATTTTAAGTTATAAAAAATATTAATTTCCGCAAAGAACTCTATCTTTGTGCTTGATATTTCAGCAGAATATTTTCAATATTTTATTCAATTTTTCCACAAATTAAATAAATTAATGAAAATAGAGTTTGAATGTTTAATCTCGAATAAAAAAAAAATACATATGTAGTACCATGTTTTGAAAATAATAATGATAAGCATTTTTTGTTGTTTATTTCCACACAAATACACTAAATTTATAAGTTTTTCTATGTCAATTTGTGTAACAAGATTTAAGATAATTATGAGTTTTTTTTATTGTACATAGTTTCTACGGCTAAAATTAATGCAGCATTAATTTTATTGCCACATTTGCCGTTTCAAGGTGTTGTCAACAAAAAATGAGAAATCCGGGTCTACATGAAACCAGACTAAGAAGCATTTTATAGATGAACTACCAATCAATCCAAATGTAAGTTACAGTTGTGATTTTTGCTGGATGCAAAGTAAAATATCTGAAATTTTAACCGAACAACTATACTTTAAATGAAAAATTGAAAGGATAATCAAAAAATAAATAAAAAATCCATCGATATCGGTCAATTAGTTCTCAAAACACAAACAAGGAAAAGCTCTATGTTATTTGGTTTCCTCTGTCTTTGGCAACTCTTCTCCCTTGGCGTGTTTTTATTTACTGCGTGAAAATTGCATATTTTAGAAATCAAATATGCTTGGGGAAAAGGTAATACTTCTTTGGAATACTCCCTCCGTCTCAAACTAGTAGAGCAACGTTTGAATATTTTTGTACCAGTGATTAATTCTGACGATTTTATGATTTTGTTTGAATATTTTTTAAAGATTTCAAGGTACTATACTATCAATTAATCGAGTGTTGGAGCCCTGGGTTTTTGACTCTAATTTGGTAGTGGTTTAAGGCGGTAAGGCTCGGTAAAAAAATGTTGCTAATTGATAACATAACACAATAAAATCTCTGAAAAAAAGTAAAAATAAATCATAATCATCAGTTTCAGTACTATTTAATTTGTTAGTATCTTAATAGAACTAATTTGTGGTAGAGAGAGTACTTCAGAAAACATTCGTCAAGAAAACTGCAAATCTGAAAACGAAAGTCGGGAGAAAACGGTGTATTTTGGCAGTCGGCTGAAATAAAAAACAAATTTAAAAAAAAAATCACAGATCAACAATTGTCGCACCTTTGATTTTTTTACACCTCGAAAAAAAAAATGAAAATTCACGACTTGATATGCAAAGGAATTATCTAGTTTAATGGCTAAGTAATGCTGATTGTCGATAAATTGAAGAAAGTCTAATTCCAGAACGCTATTCACAAATTAAGTTAGATACCAACTGAGAGAAATCATTTTCTGTCTGCCTAAATAAAATTTTTTCCCATCCGCTGTAACAATAACTCACTCTAGAAATCTGCTTGGAAAAATAGCTGTCACCGTCAAAATAATCATATTCTGAAAAGTATGAAAATGAAATCAGATGCTCTTTAAAGTCACAAGAGAATCGTAGCATTTTAACTAAAGGGAGAAAAAACTCAGATTTCGAAAGAAATTGTGGAAAAATGCTTTATTTCAGAAATAAGCTGCTGCATTTAATCGTAAAACTTTCCTCGAAATAGAAAAAAGATCAATGTGCATGAGGGCATACACCCATGAACTTACACCTTTACTTATTATACATATATTTTCTTTTTAAAACTCTTTCAGGATGTATCCAACATCATGGTGATAATCAGAACCAAGACAGACGAAGATTTTTTCCATAATTATAACAATATTCAGAGTGTTCGTATTATACATTGATTTCATGTTACACATGTTTGGAAATAATAATAAAAACTTAGGGGTAAAAAGCAAAGGTATATTTTATAATTATTTAACAAACATTACACTAAATTAATTTTACCGAAAGATTTATTTCACATCTGCATTTTTTTAAGATTTACATTTTCAAATACCTTTTGCACTTTTGGCAGAGAATTGTTTTCAAAGTATGAAGTATGAAATGCATGCAGTAATAAAGTTCCTGTATTAAACATAAATTTGGCCAAATAAACATTCTACATACAAGCAAAAGTAATAAAACAAATAATTGATTGGAAAAAGAAAAAGGTAAGCTTTTTCTTAAGATTATCCAATTTTATTTTCTGTATCTAATTTTAGAGCAAAGATATACTAACTTAAAGTTGTCCATTTTATTGTACTTTTTCTTTGAAATTTGTGGTATAAGTTGGATAAAAATCTTTCTTTTTTTTTTTTTTCTGGAATTTTTTCATGCGATGCAATGAAGAAGAAAACACCCAGCAAATTTCTCCCAAGAATACATCGATGTAACTGTGCATAACAGCGGCACATGATTTATTTTTCCAGAACCCAATGTCTGCTGAGGAAGTAACACTTTTATATTCCCAGTAGGGCAGGGCGATGTAGAAATTTCTACATCGTGATGCATCGCAATCCTTACATCGCGATGTAGCGATGCATCGCGATGTAGTTCAAAGAGTTTGAAATATTCTTCCCGCTTTAGAGGCACCCCCCCTCCCTCATTAGGGGAGTTTTTCTTACAAAAATCCAGGCTTTTGTCAGATCTTTTTCTAATTTGTCACATAGGTCCTTTAATCACATGGGGTAGTACCCCATATGAATACTACCCCATGAGAAATTATCCTATGTGGATTTCCAGCATCAAAGGACATCCGGGCCCAATCTGGAAAATATCCGACGAAAACTGGATTTTTATAAGTAAAACTCCTGTGGGGTTTGGCACACATAGCGGGACTAAAATTACAATATGGTAATTCCCAAGCATCAAAAGACAAATGTACCAAATTTGGAACAGATCAGACGAAAACTGGGTTCTTATAAGATTCCCCCCCCCCCCCCCCCGACACACACATGGTTTCCCACTCCGTATAGCGGGACTAAAACGGGAATTTTCAAGCGACAAAGGACATCTGTGACAATTTTGGAAAAGACCCCGATAAAACTGGTTTTTTATAAGAAAACCCCCCATTTGGTGGTTGTCCGCCATAGCGGGACGAATACTACTTTATGAGAATTCCTGAGCATCAATGAACGAACCTCTATGCCAAATTTTGGAAAGATTCGACAAAAAATGAATTTTTTTCAAGAAAAACCCCCATTGGGGTTGCCCCCCCCCCCCCCCATAGAGTGACGAAAGCTAACCTCCGTGAATTCCTGAGCATCAAAGAACCTCTATGGCAAATTTAGAAAAGATCGAACAAAAACTTTTTTTATATATAAAGAGAACACCCAATGCGGGGTTGCTTCCCCCCCCCATCATGGAGGGTTGAAAACTACCATGTGTGAATTCCAGAGCATCAGAGGACCTTTGTTCCAAATTTGGAAAAGATATGATAAAAACTGTTTTTTCATAAGAACCCCCCCTCCCCGTATGGGAGTTGCCCCCCCATAGCGGAACGAAAACCACCCTATGAGAATTTCTAAGCATCAAATAACGAAAATCTGTGCCAAAATTCGGAAAGATCCAACAAAAACTGGATTTTTTTGCAGGAAAAACTACCATAGGGGTTGCCTCCCCCCCCCCCCATAGAGGGACGAAAACTACCCTGCGTGAACCCCCGGGAATCAAAGAACCTCTGTGCCAAATTTTGGAAAAATCCGACAAAAACTACATTTTTTCAAGGAACCCCCCCCCCCCCCTCCTTATAAAGTCGATGAAAACTACCCTGCGTGATTCTTGAGCATCTAAGAACCTCTGGTGGCAAATTTAAAAACGATCAAACAAAAACTTTTTTTTTTAATACGGAGAACCCCCAATGCAATGTTGTCTGTCCCCCCCCCCCATAGAGGGACATAAACGACCTTGTGTGAATTCCCGAGCCTCCAATAACGAACCTCTGTGCCAAATTTGAAAAAATATCCGACAAAAATTAGATTTTTTGAAGGAAAACCCCCCATTATGGGGATTTAATTAGATAACTTGGGGAGTTTAATCTGCAATGATTTGTTTTACGTTTCTTAAGAAGTCGTTTGTTTGCATTTTTACATAAATAAAAATTTGCTTGACATATTTTATGTGCCTCTTTTTTCAACAATTATTTGTCTTTTTTTGATGGGGGACGAGGGCTGCAGGCCCGTTATTTCAATTTTTTCCGAAATATGGCAAAGAGTCTCTACTCAATAAAAATTTTACAGAAAACGAACTAAAACGACGACCAGTCATGTGTAAAAACATAAATGTTCAAAAATCAAGACGGGAGGGGGGGGGGGCAATCGACCCCCTGACCCCATAAATGACGCGCCTGTGAAAGTGACTAAACGCATTAAAGTGGGAAACTATGGTGGTAAGATTCTGAAGTTATGATTTGATCACACGCACACGAATCTTATAAAATACAGTTGAACCTCGTTATAACGAACTTAAAGGGACCATTAAAATCGATTAAAAACTTGGTTCGCTTTAGCTGAAAACAGTAAACAATAAGACAAGGAATGCAAAAAGTTCATTTCAGCAGCTATTTGTTTTAAGCGTGTTCGAATTAACGAGGTTCGACTGTATTCTCAAAAATAAAAAAAACTAATGTGCTCAAAGAAAAAAAAAGGAAATAAATTTTCTTAAAAATTTACGAAATTAACGTCCTCATATATGACGATATTAATTTGACGAAACAAATGCTCTCAAAACTACGAAAATGATTGTAAACTTGACGAAACTAGAATGAAGAAATATTTCGTTACATTTGACGAAATTCGCATCTTCAAACCACTAACAAAAGCAGTTTCTTCAATTTGACGAAATGTTCGTTTGGGGCATATCCCTGGAAGTGGTTTCGTCAAAAACGAAGAAAATTTCGTCAAATTTGAAAGTCCATTTCTGAGAGTGTGGGAGAGAGGAAATCGGATACTACCAATTTTTTTTTCGAAATTTAAGTCTAAAGAACAAAATAGTAAGTTTTCTTTAATGACAAGGAAAAATGTTCGGAGACCCCTAACCCAGAAGTTTTTTTTTTTTTTTTTTTAAGCTCTAAAAACGGAATTTTATATGATCTTTAATTATGTAAAAAGGGGACAGCAGGCACTCCCCTGGATTTTTTTTCGAAATTAAAATCCTAAAAGCCCATTTCTTAACTTATTGTGATGAAATTCGAGGGACGGACATGGGTTCGGGGCTCTTCCCCGGAATATTTCCAAAATTCAGTATTAAAAACTCAACTGCAGGAATTCAGGACAAGGGTTGGGGTTTAAAAAAATTTCTCACAGTAATGATTCAAAGTTGAAGTTTCAAAAACGAAATTTTAGATGATTTTGGATAATGTTTGAAGGATTGAATTCGGGATTCTTTCCAGGAAATTTGTAGAGATTGAAGTCCCTAAAACAAAGCTTAAGATAATCTTAGAGGATGTTCAGAGATCAGGTCATTCTGGCATGAGAGGGGAGAAGTGTTGTTGTAGCCCCATAGCCTTTCTCCTGGATTCGCCAACTCCTCTCAAGAATTGATGCTACTCTAAAATGATGCTATTTTTCCAATGAATATTTTTAAATGTAAGGATTATGTCACGACCCCTTAAGAAATGCTTCGCGACTCCCTTGGGGATCGCGACCCACAGGTTGGGAACTCCTGTTCTAATTAAACCAAATTTAAAATTTTATGAATTTGTTTCAAATTTTAGGTTTTTGATTTCCTCAAAACCTCTTACGCTTTCTTCTAATATGATTTTTTTACCGAAAAATAAACGCTATAGTTTCAATAGTTAGACTTTCTTTGCTCTAAATTTTGTGTTAGCATTCTTATTTTCATTCCACCTTTTGCGTAGTTGATAAGATACCAGACGTCCAGTCCTGAGGATATCAGAGGATGTTCCGACACTCCTAAAATCATTAATTGTCATCCGCCGCAGGCGGCATTGAACTGCCGCAGGTGGTGAACGGGAGGAGGTGAGCGAAGCGAACATTGGGAAAATGCCGGTTGTCTCCAAGTAATTTTTGATTATTATTTTAACTTAAAAATAGACGCTCAATTGTAGGACTGCCAGTTTGTGAACTAGCAATAACTTTCCCCTTAATTTTGTCTTACTTTGCGATGCTCAGGATAAAAGTACGTCAATGTCTTTGTTTTATTCCAGGTCTGGATAACTAGGTTAGCGTCGTTGAACTTATACCCTTTTATGAAACATGTTCCTTCAAGAATTTATCTGCTTTGGTTTTCTTACTATTTTGCCTATTACTTTGAATGTCGAAAACTTAAAATGGTGTACATGGGGAGAAAAATGATTTTTCTAAATCCAGAGTATTAATCTTTTTTTTTTTTTTTTTTAATTTGATTCTCATGTTGAAATAGTTTTTCCTTCACGTAAGTAAATTAGTATCATCGGTTTTTACTGTAATTCTCTTTTGCTATTTTTTGAAAAATTAACCTGATGGTTATTTATAGCTAGTTTTCACGTGTTGTGGGATAATTAGCTTTTCACTGATTGTTGAACAACTGTGCAGTTTTGAACATATTGGTTTCTATTGACTGCTGCTTGTGACTCGCGATCTGACATAGAATAACGCACATACATATTCTGCCTAAAAGAAAACATGGAAATCATTTGAAACTAATTTTATCGAATAAAAAAAGCTTTGACTTGTGTATGCATGGGCGTGCATCAATTTAAATCTTTACAATTCTCGCGAAAGTAGAATATTTTTTTTTAAAATCAAATCGGCAAAAGAAAAAATAATACATATATTATTAAAAATGTCTGTCTCTCATATCTATAGTTACAGTTTAAAAATAACTCTTGTTTTTTAATAGAGATGATCACAATGATTGTCACAATTAGCTGTTGATTTGACCCGGAAATAGTTCGGATCCCAAATTTTCTGTAATTTTGTGCACCTATATCCGTCCCAGTATTTCCAATCCACGCTTCTAGCTCTCTCCGTCATCCCGACTACTATCAAGGGGTTCGATGTCGATCTGGAACTGCATTACCGTTATTCGAAGTGAAGGCTGAGGAAAACGGTGGTCGCTAATACACGTTTAGCACCACTCGGGGAGCACGTGTAGCTAAAGCAGTGCTACAGAAAAATTCTTGCGATAAAAGTAAAAATATTAAGCTTGGGTTATAAAAATATGTAAAGAAAAATTTAAAGTAGATTTAATAAAATTACAGTGTCACCACTAAATGAACTTATTTTCTTTTCACTTTGCACTTAATGTATAATGTTACAATCACAATAGAATTGATTATTTACCACTCTTTAGTGAAATTCAGTGGTTTTAATTAGCGAATATTCTATGTACTTTTAGGAATTTTACTTACACAACAATCCAAGTTATTTTTTTTATATTGCATTCGTTGTATGTTTCGGTATTAAAAAAAGAACGAAGATCAAAGGTCTGTGTTGTATTGATACGTTAACTTAATGTCCTTCATTGAGTTGCGAAGGAAATACAATTTCCTCCATTTATAGAGGAAATTAATTAACTTTTGGGATTCCTGACGCCACTGATGAAAAATAAATAGAACGTTATGAAAGAGCACGAAGAATAAGCTACAAGTGGTATGTAAGATAAAATAAAGAATAGTGCTACATACATACCTACATTTGATTAATTGCTTCTTTAAAAAAACTTTACGGCAAGATCTTTTTCCAAAATGACAAGTTCCTTCGAAATCAAATTATACTTTAAGCCAAGGTGTGTAAGGTGAAATTAACGATAGTGATACAATATTTCTCTTATAAAAGAACAAAACATATAGAAATTTCCAAGTATTCCTTTGTAAATATGTTTGGCGTACTAAAGCGAAATTTTTAAGTTTGGCAGAAATAAATTGTACTTTTAAAAGTAAGATTTTTCATACTATAATGCCTCTAATATTTGTGAAAGTTTACAATCAGTGAAAAGATAATGTTATATGACAGAGAAACGAATGAAAGCACAAATTTATAAACATTTTGCTTCTAAACCACATACTTGTAAAAACTGTTTGACATTTTAAAAAAATGGAAAGAAGGAAGACACAGAGTAATATTTTACAGAATTAGCAAATGGCTATAGTTGGAGAAAACTTAACCTGGTAGCTTTCTGAAGGCTACGCAGATACTAATCATAGCATTACATCGCTATCTAATTAAGGGGTGAGATTTCCTTTAACTGTAGTGCCGTGAAAGTAATTTCTTTATACACGGCAGAAAAGTCAAATGAAAGATAAAGTAAAATTTTGGCCATTGCTTGTAAACATCAAATTTCTAGAACAGTTTCTCCTTGTTGGTAATTTGCTTGTCATATCTTGTATGGTTTGGGATAAGAATGTCGTCACCGAAATGTCACGGCGAAAATGAACCAGCGACCATTTGACCTGCTGACATATTTGTCGTGACGCTTTGACGGTATACAGTTTTGTATAATATTGTAACCTCAGAGCAACAGAAGGATATCATGCTGTTGTTCTGAGACTTAGATGTATCACTGTTGCTCTGAGTTGAGAATATACTACACAGGGTACTGTTTATCTGCGCAAGATAGACACTTTTCTCTTCTAGACTCTCGTCTTCTCACCATTAAATGGTAAAAAAACGAGAGTCTAGAGTAGAAAACAGTGAAGACTTTTCACCATTAAACTGCACCTCCCTTCAAAAAGGTGGACATAATTTTATCAGTTCTTCAATGGGTTACATAGTTTTTTTTTTGCCGTGCAACTTTTTTGAATTGCAATATTTACTAATTCATTGATCATAAAAATCTTTAACCAACAAACTCTGATCTGCCTACGCCATCATACTCCTTGCATCAATTGAAGAAACCAAATGCATACAGTTCTCTTATCTAAATATTGATTTGCATAGACTCGATTTCAATATTCTGTATGCCTGCTCTCTCCATCAATGCATTTTTAAACTTGCATATGAAATTCATGAACGATATATGGAGGCAATTTAATGCTAGAAAGAAAACTATTATGGATTTGAGAAACACCGTAGTTCAATTAAATATTCGGGAAGAAGAATTTTTGAAAGTTATAAACCTAAGTAAGATCCTCTTTTTGCTAGCAGGTAAAACTAAAGAGAATACAAAACGGAAAGTGCAATTTTTGTTTACCTTTCTGCTCAAGTGAGTCCAGCTGCCCATATAAAATTTTTGAATTCGAAGAAATGTAAATTGTATTTTGTTTAGGTTTTTTACATAGAAAAAAATGTTAGCAATCAATGTATTTCATTTGCAGTAACTGATTTTTTGCTTTGTAAAATACTTCACTCGAATTTGAGAAAAACATCCTGGCCTACATGAGCTATACTACTAGTAAAATTTCATGATATAAATAAATAACAAGAAAAATCAAACTTGAGGAATTAATAAATACATAATTCATTCAATGATAAAACCATGATCAAACAAACGTTTTGATAAATGAATCATTAAACAATTAAACATATTCGTAAATGAATGACTAACGTAAATACTTAAATGGTCAAACAGATAATTGAATCAGTAGGTGTTATAAAAAGCAAAACAAAAAACATTTTAAATAAATATAATTCGCTACAAATTTGAGGCAACTTAAATTTATGTAACAGCACAAAAGATTTCAGATGTATACACAATGTTTTATCTGGTTTCACCTCCCATCATATTATTTTTCGAGAGAGATATTTTCTCTATTTTTTTAAACTCTACTTTCAAATACACTAAGTTCTACATCCGATATTGCAACAATATTATTTTATTATCTACATATAATTTCATTTTTAGTGATAACAAAACATTAAGTTTATACCAGATTAGTTTGAATTTTTTTTATTAGTTTCATCAACCGTGGATTGCTGACTTATATTAAGTTATGCCTAGTTTAGATGCTGCGCATAAAGTATAATTTGTTATGATGTGCTTGATAAGGTTTAGGGAAAAGAGTTTAAATTATCATCAGGGAAAAGTATGTAGTTATTAAGTAATATTTTGTGAGATATTTTTTGTGCTAAAAGTGTTGCGGAACTATGAGCATTATCTTTCAAAAATTGTAAGTAATCCTCAATTTTCTAAAACAACAAATATTTTAAGGCTATTATATTTACTGTTAAAATAACTACACATAATTCTAATACAAATCTGTTAGAATTAGATAACTCATTTTACCAGACTTTTATGTTTTAGGTTCTTAAAAACTGGCATTTTCCAATATTGGGTCGATTTCTTTTCTAAGATAGGCGATACTATCAAGGGGCATTGTTTAGTAAATCTTGCTAAAAATATACTTCAATCATTCTAGTGTCAGTTTTGGTACTCTTTAAACAAAGCTTATTTTCCTCATCAACAATCATAAAAGGCAACAATCGACTTCTTAAATAATTATTGGTTGATAAAAAACGACTCCAAATCCATTTGATTGATGATAAAACGCCATTGTTGAAGACAATTTATAGCAAAAAAAAATATTAGGAAGCATAGCTCTGTTATTTACAATTAGATTTGTATTAAATCATTTCAGAATTGGAGCGAGCACACAAACCTATCAAAAACAATAATAAATGTCCGGGGGGATGTACTGTCACAATTGCGAAGTGCACCAACGACCAAAGATCCAAGCAAACGATTCAAAGCAGTAAACAAAAAAAAAAAAAAAAAAAACCTTTAAGCTAGTCTAAGGAAACCCCCAAAACTGCATCGCGATTTACCCTAATTATGTGAATCTGACACTGATAAACGTAAACTTTGATAATCTTAAGTCATCCCAAAAATTCGTAAATCATTTTTTGCAAGTGTTTACAAACTTTTTGGACCTTTCTAGTATTTAGATTTAATTTAAAAACAACTGCTTGTAAGCATCATTTGAAAAATAGTTTCTGTATGTATAAGGTAAACTCACCAGTAGTGGCCACTTCAAGGTTTAAATTGCACTTGTAGTGGCCACAGTGAAGTATTTTTTTAAACTCTGTAGGTCTACAATATTAATTACCTCTCTTGAAAATCAATGAGCGTATTAGAGCTCAACTATTCCTTAATCGTCCCATTTTCTAAAAATACCAGAGTTTCAATTTGGTCAATTTTTTTATCAATTTTTCCCCATACCTCAAATTTTATCCAGTAGTGGCCACTCCAAAATCTGAGAATTTCAGCAGTGACCATCTGACATTCTCCCATCCGAAGAATTTACATTACTTTAAATTAAAATAACTGATGAATAGAATCGATTCAATGATAGTTACATGAAATACCAATACATAAATCACATTATTATTGTTCATTCCTTTCTTTAAAGTATATAAATAACCTTGAAGTGGTCACTACTGGCGTGTTTACCTTACTTCGAACATCCTTCCCTTCCCCTCTTCACGAAAAAAAAGTTTAACTTGTAAGTTTACAGTTGGAAACACGATGATTAAACTGGAAAATTCTTAAACGCAGAAAATGTATTTTAAAAGGAATAAAAATAGTGAAACTATCGTAGAACGAAAATTAAGCACAGTTGAGAAATAAGCAAAGTTAGGGTGACACACGACTTCTAAAACGCAATCGATGGCCCAAAATGAATCTAAAAAAGACGTAACTCCAACTTTGGATTCGATACGTTGCTTCTGAGGAATTTCTCGAGGAGAACGATGTGTGAAGGAGGAAATTTCGGAAATAAAGGAATTTAAATGAGATTCTGTAAATGAAAAAAAAAAATATTTAACTTTAAACATATTTAAGTACTCTAAGAAATAGTTTTACATGTCATATTAAATCTAAGTACTTAGTTTGTTCTTGGTATTTTTTGTGCACGTAAACACAATATAAATGCATTGTGCAATTTAAATAAAAATAAATGGATTTTAGACGAATTTTATGCACATATTAGTAACGCTAAATTAAAAGATATCCCTAACTGTACAACCATTAAATAGAAGAGGAACTGTAACTGTTTCATCTGTATTGCAATAATTTTAAGATGAGTTAATAGTTATGTGCAATGCACTGTAAATGACAGTCAACGACTGTGCATCGTAAACAATTAATTCCACTGAATTCGTTTTTCCTTCTGTCTTCTGAAAAGTATTATCTTTACATGTCTTTCAAATTGACAGATCATAAAACCCATCATCATTAAGAAACATATTAATTAATTTCGGTAACTATTAATTGATTCCGGAGCGGTCCAATGTGTTAGCATATATCTTCACCTTTTTTCCCCATATTGAATTTTAAATTCCTAAGTTGTTAATGGAAATAATGTATACAATAGCATTTATATTCACAAGTATGTTACTGTATAGTGATATATACCTTAATTTAAGACTAAAGGGAAAGGAATTAAAGAATTGTTTATAACATTGAAGTTTAGAGCTAGAAAGTTGAACAAATTATGCTGAAACTTTTCAGACCATCACTGAAACATTTTCATTAACGTTGAAGAATGCTCGCCATTGCAGCTAGTTAAAACATCCCATTAAAATTTTCCCATTTCTCCGCAGTTTAAAAATAATCACATAAAACTTAACGGAAAAGCTTGTTCCCCATAAAAAAAAGAAACAAATTCTTTCAA
Organism: Uloborus diversus; assembly: GCF_026930045.1. NCBI lineage: Eukaryota > Metazoa > Arthropoda > Arachnida > Araneae > Uloboridae > Uloborus > Uloborus diversus. The sequence goes on from NC_072732.1 coordinate 130,402,071, forward strand.
ACGACCATCTTCGAAAAAATGTACATGTAGAAGAACGTTTTAATCATTTTCGCTAATCTAAGCTTCCAAGTAATAAGTATTCCAAACTGGTGTTTTCAGAGAAAAATAGAAATCACAACTTTTTTAAAAATCCCTTTAATGATTTATAATATATGTAAATATCATGTAAGTAAAACACTAATTTTGTTTTACATTTTTTAAACTGTAAAAAACGGTCTATAGCGTGTTGTATTATTTACAATGATTATTTGAAGCTCGTGGATTTGGTTTTATAAACTTGTTTTTAAAGAAAACAAGTTCGAAAGCACAAATGAAAAATCCTTTTTTTTTAATTTCCGTATTAGCATCTACTTATCTTTTTTTTTTATAGCAAAAACATGTCAAGCTTATACCAGATTTATTTAAAATAGTAATTTCAAATGAATCTGAATCTAACCGTAATTCGTAGACTTTAACTCCATAGAGTCGTTTCCGAAATTAAAAATTTTTTTTTCTGAAAGAGCATGCTTAAAAACATAGGATTTGACTATTTTTAAAATAATTTGACCAAGTTTAATACTTTTTAACAATTCGAGCAAAGATTCAATTTCATTATTCACGCTTCTGCACATGACAGCACAAGTGTTGAAATGTCATTCATCGATGTCATCAGAGAAGAGTGCAATATTTTATTCGCTTACTTACCCATATCGATGACTAAGGTGTGACACCTCGTAAATCTAATATTAAAGAGCATAAGTTACGAGGTATCACACCTTAGCCATCGATATGTAGTGTCAACGATATGGTTGATAAGGAAGCGTGGAGCGCAACATTTAGTTCGCTTTTGAATTATCATAACTTGGAAATGCGGCGTAACCATTCAGCATGCCAGTGGAGTGCGTGCCGAAGTACAGCACTTGTGACGTCATGTAAACCAAGCCTTGTTTAAAAAATTGGACATTTAAAAAAAAATAATTGAAATTAAATGTTGGGAAAATAAAAGATTTTCCTCGCTTTTTTTTTTTTTTTTTGCTCATTCTATCAACTTTACTGAGTAAAAGTAGAATTTTTGACTGAAGGAAACAACCCCATTATGTATAGAGTAGATTTACCGTAATGAGTGCATCAATTCGTTCCGATGTGCTTTAAAAGATGTTAGTTAACGCACGTGTGTAGTCAGGGTCGCATGCTTTTTGAAATTCTCTTAGTACACATAACTAGCATTTGGTGTTGTTTTACGTTTCCCTGAGAAAAGATTTTTTCTTTGAACTACATCCTTTGGCACCAGCGAGTATAGGTTTTTTCTGAGTATCTTGTTCTGACACGGAATCGTATCCGGGGGTAAGCATGGACCTTGTTCCATAGTACAGACTTAAGAAAACAATGACAATCCCCCTTATACACCCTTTACAAACATTATCAAACACTGTTTCTTAAGCAATTTGTCTTGTATGCTAAGCAGATTTTGGAAGAAGCAATGTACTTCCTTCTTTCGAACGGGGCTGCGTTAGAGGCTTTACCCTTATCTGACTTAGATTGGTCCTCTGAAATAGCACCCATTCTTTGATATAGCTGATTCGATGTTTACAGCACTACTTTCGGTGGCTGCTATTACCACTAGGATTATTACGTCCACTTTTGTCACTATATGGAATCACCTGGGCTCATTCCGGTGTAAAACTGCAACAGGAATTTTATTTTGCCATGAATACTCAAAGGCAAACGAGAATAGGAGGGACGTTTTTCATGTCGCTTAGACGTACAACATTGACGCTGTCGATTTTCTTTATACATGAGGCAAGTTTGAACCTGATTCATAGGGCGTAACAAACCACAACAATAGGGTCTTACTGTGGATGGTCACCTCTAAAATCTGGCCGCTAATAATACGCGCTACGCATTCTAAAGACCTATCATCAATGCATTTATTCTTAAAAGAGTACGCTTATCTAACACATACTCCAAAAACTACGAACATTCTCAACAAAACTATAGGATAGTATAAATGTCCTATCTGGTCGAAACTTTTCACTGTCCAACTCTCTTATTTTTCCGACCTTGACTCATTTTCTGAATGAACGGCTCTTCAGTAAATGTAACTATACGAAAACATGCAGTCTGAGCTCTTGTCTTCAAAAAATACTATTCACTCTTCAACATTGTACGTACAACATTAACGCTATCAATTTTCTTCATACTAGAGGCAGGTTTGAACCTTATTCATTGGGCGTAAGAGACCACAACAATAGTCTTACCTTGGACGGGCACCTCTAAGGGTCCCTGTACACTGGACGACTGTTACGCGCGACCGATTAAGAAATCGATTAGCAACCCACCTGGTTATCCCTTTGATTATAGCCGATAAGCTATACAGGGCTATCTGTGGGAGTCGGCCGCACAGCTTTTCGTAGTTATTGCTAGTTCATAGTCGCTCAAGGATCGCTGGAAAACAGCAAATCGCAGCAGAAAGAGTTCTGAAAGAACAAGCAACGCACCAAGTACGCGACTGTCAGCGACACCTATATCTAGCACAGACATTTTATTCGACACAGAAAAATTTGTTTTGACTGCTAGAAAGCACAGTTGTCTGTGGGACTTCTCAGTAAGTGATGACTGATCAGAATAAAGAAAAGAAAAAAAAAAGCGAGGAGCTTTGTAGCTCAAGTAGCGATTGCACAATTTTCCGACTTGGATGCTTAGGAAGTGTAGCATAAGTTATTTGTAAGACTGTTATAATAATTTATTTAGAATTAAATTTAAATGAAAAGACAAGTAATTATTATAAGTTAATAGAAAACATATGAAAGATCATAGAAAACTAAAAAGTAATTCTAAAATTAACTTAAAAATTAACTTAAAAATAATTATAAAATTTATACAATATTACTTTATTCCTATTAATAGTTATTTGGTTTTCGCTGATTTATTTCTTCCTTTTTCTAAATACAGATACTTTTTAATTGACTGAGACAAGTACACGCGGGATTAGCGGTTGAAAACCCACCACTTCCAAAACACCTTGTTTTAACACATGTTGCCAATCCTTTTATACGGTAGTTTATACACCTATGAAGGCGGTTATGACCAACAGCCCTACCCAAATGGTTATTTCTGACTGCGTTTGCTGCCCGCCTATAGATAGATTCGTGTCAATGTTTTTTTTTTCTATGGAGAAGATCGTTTAAAAACAATATTCCAAATTAAATATTTTGTCTTGAATTTATTTAGAATACTTTTTTATTAGCTATAAAATGAATAGTTCGTTTAAGTTTAGTTTTATTAGTCATAAGTTTTGTTTTCTTTAAAAAAAAATTATTATTATTTGATTCAAAATGATTTACTATGGTTGGGGCAAACCTAACCTAGCAGCGTCGCAATATTGTGATTAGCACTAAGCAGCCCAATGCTGCCAGGTTAGGTTTCCCCCAACTATGAACGAAATTGAATTTAGCAGTTATGAGAACGAAGAGTTTTTCTTTACTGCGTATGAACAACAGATTTGAGGGTTAGAGTTTTTTTTTTTTTTTTTAACTTTGAATGAATCATTCGCACGCATCTTCGCTTGAATCCCCTCTTGAGTAAACCTCTGCGAATGTTAGTGCAGTTTAACTATTGCACATATAAACTGAAATTCTGTGTTCAGGGCTGAACTAAATGGATGTTGCTTATAAAAAATTAGATACGATACACACCAAACGTATTTTTATCCCTTTTACAAGCTTATTTCACGTTTTAAAAAACATAAATAAGATTAAAACATTTATTCAAGCTTATGCTCACGATTTTTTTAAAAAAATGCATTGTAGTGGATGCAATTGGAGTTTCAAAAATATTACATTTGAATGATTTCGTTATTTTATCGTGTACAAAATATCAAGCATTCTAGACATTGAAAACCGAAATATTGTGCCCCTCTTTTTCACTTCTTCCATTTCATACTTCGAAAGCTATTTTAATTGTGCAAATCACCATCGTTATACTTTTTAAAATGGGGCAAAATTTAAAGTGTTATTTCAAGTATTTGCATTACAAGATTTCAAACACATGTCAAATGCGCCGTTTCAAGTCAGAGCTTCATCGCCATTGATGTACCGCTTCAAGTCGCCTGAGCAATCCACATTGGGTCTTCTCTGATGACTCGTCGACCCTCCCCCCTAATGTCTAATGAGAGGATTCTTAATAGGTCGGACGTTACGTAAGGGGTCGGACTTAATAGGTCGGACGTAAGACGAGTCGTCAAGTATAGAGGGGCCTTAAGGCTAGCAGCTAAAAAAACTCGCTAGGCGCATTCTAAAGATCTATTATCAATACATTTATTCTTATTAAAAAGAGTGCGCTTATCTAACACACACTCCAAAAGACTACGAACATACTCAACAAAACTATAATAAGAATGTATAAAAGTCTTATCTGGTCGAAACTTTGCACTGTCTTACTTTCATACTTTTCTTGATTTAACTCACTTACGTGAACATACAGTCTGTGCTCGTCTTCAAGAAATGCTATTCACTTTTCAAACAATACCAGCTTTTAGTTCGTCTTTCCTTTTGGCTAAAGAATTGAATTAATTAAATTAAGAAAACCTTGTTTAACAATGAAGTTTACATTGAAGGATTAACTGATACTGTACGGTACTAGCGGTACATTTGCTTGTGTCTGCTGGTTTGTATCATTGATGCTCTCCATCCCCAATCGTTCGACTATGTTTTTGAAAGTGAAGTACAATCCTAAGTGAAAACAATCCAAAGCTAGGAAAAAAATGTTACATCAATACTAAAGTAAGCTTAGAACTATTACTTCTTTTTTTAATTGTCATTTGCTTTGCATTGCTACTGCTACTTTTTAAATTTAGCAGTTTAGTTGAGTTGACGCAATAATGTACTCTGAGTTAGATTGACTTTAACTTATTGTAAAATTGTATTTTAGCATAGAAAATACCTGTACAGTAGTACATAAAACCCCAAAAGTTTCGAGTTTTTTTATATACATTTTTAGTTCATATTCTGTATAAGTTGTAAGGAAAAATATGTTGAATTACATCAGAAACATTAAAAAAAAAAAAAAATGAATCACCCTTTCCAAGTGAAAGACAGTTCCGTTTCATTTTAATATTATTTTTTTCAAGTGTATGTAATTCAGAATAAATTTTTTTTGCTTAATAGATGGAAATACGGTCTGCCATATTTATTTTATTTAAAACTATTCATAATATTTTTTTCGGATCTTAATTTTGAAATCATCGAAACATCATCTGAAAGATTTTAATTCTTAACTGAACGTCGAAATATTCCCCTACATAACTAAAAATAAAAGAAATTTCTTTAAAAAAAGAAGAAAGTATTACATATGTCCAATCTTACACATTATGAATAATTTGCAGGCGGGAATATTTTTGCGAAATGTAATTTTGAAACTTGTTCGAAAAATACTTTCTATTTATTTTCTCACGCCAAGAAATTTTCCATTCGGAATATTAATGAGGCTCCCCTTTTTTTTGTAAATCGTTTTGGCCGATATCACTCGAATATGTTACTTTATGTAAAGATGTTGCAAAGTTTTTTGGAATTCTCAGACATTTCATGTTTTAAGAACATTTCCTCGCAAACAAGTGTTATGTCTATATGTATATCGTACATTTTCATGTTTATGGATGATATGTGCTGTGTATATCTTTAGTAGGAAATATACAAGAAAATTTAAATTGGTTGTGAAAGATTTTATTTTTGTGAATATCTTTGATTTTAAGCAGAAAACGATACGAAAATCTCTTTTAATGCAGACAAACCTGCTCTGAAAAAAGTGGTTTTTAGCAGTTAATTCTGCCGCGTTTACCTAACTTTTTTTCAGTAGGAGGCGGCATGGTTTTATTTTAATTTATATTTCTTACACAACATTTACTGGTTTGAAGAAAATTTAGTACATCTATTAGTTATTTCTACAACTAGAAAATCGCCCGTCAAGATATTGCAATTGACTATTTTGAAAGCTGATGTTTTGAAAGTTGAAATTTAAACCCTAACTCCAATGGATGAACCTATAACTCCAATTCATTGTTTACCACCTTTTCCTTTCTTTATTCCCCTGAACTGACACAGTCCTAGTAGTAAAACAAATAAGCTACCGGATTCAGCTTAGCCTTGTCACAATAAAGCCTTTTCCTGCATGTTTAACATTACCAAAATATCATGACGTGGCACAAGGTTTATTGTTGATAACGTCAGGAGCGTTACTCGATCATTGGCTATTATACATATGAGGATTATGGACAATCATTCTCAACTATGTTCCCAATCAATGCTGTTGACACTGAAATAGCATGAAAGTATTTTTATCTATATCATTGATATAAACGCCAACTGTATATTAGTGAACACGATGGCTCCATTTTTTATTATTTATTTTTTTTTCCTTGGGAGAAAATCTGATAATGCCAAAATAAGTCAGTTTTATCACAGAGAAATTAGAATGATTTAAATTGAATAATACAAAAACCTAATTACTAAGACTATTTTGATTTTGAGGTGATAGGCGTCATTATATATGTATTTTGTTAAAATCGGGTATATTTTCTTCAGTTGCGTCTTAACGAAAAGGTGAATTATTATTTGAACGAGAGATGTAAAATTCTTAAGAGAAAGTTGCCAAAGAATGTGAAACTTCGGATTTCAGAAAAATAACATATGCATTAAAATGACAAATTATGTGATCATTCTTAAGTCACACTTAATCAAACACTTTTTGAAATGCATTTTTTAAAAAAGTAATCGGAACAGTAAGAATTGATCTAATAGCTATTTGTGTAACTAAATTCTCAGGAAATAAATCCCGTTAAGAGTTTTCGAACAAGTTCAAACGAACGCATTTTGTATCAGCTTAAAATAATAACATTTGAAAAAATTCTATAAATGTTTCCGTTTCTTCTGGACATTTTTTTAAAAATTACACTGAAAGTAAAACTGGAGAGAATTTTTGAATGGGACTTCTCTCTGAATTTTGTATGAAATTTCATTCTAATCTGAAAATTGGCGTGGATTTGATTGACATAACGATAAATAATAACTGCAAGACCTGTACTAGAAATTACGTTTAACCATGCACAAGATTTAAGTTCTAAATTTTTAAAAATATGTTAAAGAATCATCCAACCGCTTTAAAGCTGTCCGTTACATTTGATCCCATTTATTGTGTTCATATGTTAATTATGGGTGGTTTTCGCTTAATCACATTCAGGTTTCTTTCTCTCTTTTCTTTCTTTTGAATTTTTTAACTGTTGGGGCCCAGTTTCAACTCAACAGTATTTTATGTATGGAAAAAGAATGTCGGATTTATTGATTTTTTTTAAAAACTAGTATGTTGTGGCCAACACGAAACTTTCTTCTATATTTTTTTTGAGTTCTGATTCCTCCCCAGGCTTGACGAGAAAGCAATATTTCCAGCAAAAATTACAATTTGGCACACAAAAACTTGACGACCGTCCTAATTTCCGAATGGGGTTTCCATCAGTCAAAAGTACTACTTTTAGTCACTGAAATTAATAGAATAAGCAAAAAGAATAGCATGAACCCAGAAAATACTTTCATTTTCCCAACAGTTATTTTTTATTTAATTTTTTTAAGTGTCCGCTTTTTCAATCAAGGCGTGGTCTTTATGACGTCACAAATGATGTACCTTTGGCGCATCTGTCTGCCGCGATTCCACGTTATGATAATCAAGAAGCGAATTAAATATTGCGCTCTACGCTTGCTATAAACCATATCGTTGCCAGTACACGTGAGTAAGGAAGCAAATTAAATATTATATTCTGCGAATGGCAACAGTGAATGGCATTTCATCATAGACTAATAATAAGAGTCTTATTATTAGTCTATGCTTTTCATCATTTGCCGGCAAATGAAAGCGCACCGATTTAAGTACTTTTTTCTAAAATTAAACTTCGTCAAATTATTTAAAAAATGGTCAGATTCTATGTTTTTAAGCATGCTCTTTTAGAAAAAAAAAATACTTTTAAAATGTTGGAAACGATCCCCTTATCGCCAAAGCAAAGCAAGGAGCGAAAATTGAAATTTATTTTAAAAGCCTTACTTGAATAATTACAAATTTTTTATTTGTTAATAAACATAGGATGGCAACAGTTAAAAATTTTTAATCATTGAAATAATGTTCCCATAGACTAATAATAAGAGTAGACCGAGCTATGGCAACCCTTTTGCTGCTCATAAACCAAACCATGTGACTGGTGGATATCCTAGCAACAGCGGGCGCAGACGATCAACGCCAGCGCGAAATAAAATAAATAGAATTGATGGAACACGGAAGAATGATCTTTTATGGAGTCCGATTTGTAAATTTGTTATTCTAAGTTGTAAATATTTTGTTAATATAGTGAGTTTTTCGTTTAGATAGTATTGTGCATTTTCTTTAGTCAACTCTCTAAGCAATAAAAGATGCAAGCGACCAAGAAGAATCAGCAAACGGTAAGATTTTTACATACAGTTTCAATTTAAGATACCAATTAGTACATTTTTGCGTTAACGCAAAACGTTTACGCCATTTCGTTCACGCCAACGCTGACAGCTCCAAATGAAATAAAAGTTACCGAAAACTGATTAAAAACTATTACTAATGTCAAAATAATGCAGAACTAAAAGAAAAACAGTTCAATCTCTGCACCTGGAAGTTTTTTTTTAATGAAAACACATTGTCTTAAAATACATGTCGGGTGCCAAACTATAGATAATGCTGCCATCTAGCAACCATGCTGCCAAAGTCTTCGCCAAGCCCTTCCACTAGTCACATGATACATCTATGAACCAATTTTCTTTATCAGCAAGAATGAGAAAGCTCGGTCTACTCTTATTATTAGTCTATGAATGTTCCCGGTTATTTCTCAACAACTTAAATCACGCGAAATACGCAGACGACAGTCAATTGCGGTCTATTTTTCTTATTGTTGCATTAATGAGAAAAATAGTAGATATTTTTATTCGAAAAAAAAAAAAGTACTTCTTTTAGCGATTGGCGCCAAATTGAACCAGCGTATAAAGGAAAAGCCCAGAGACGCTGAAAGGGAGGTTTTAGGAAACGTAAAGACATATTGCTAACTCTAATTGATCTGTTTTTATCCGTATAATGATTGTTATGATCAAACTTTACCACTCGCAATGAAAAAGAGAAAACGTTCGATTGCACCACCCTCTTTATGGACTAGTGACGCCAAAATAGAATCAGCTCTTGTACCCTCCAGTGGCGTACCCAGGGGGTGGGCTGATAGGGCTACAGCCCCCCCCCCCCGAAATTTTCAAAATTAATTATAAAAATAAAGTCAACATAGTTTTTTTTTTTTTTTTTTTTTGTAATCACGGCTTGTATAAATTAAAAGAAAGGGGAAAAAATATTTCCACCTTTTCGCCTTTTTATTTATTTTCTTGTATCACACACAGCAGCTCTGTTGCTTTGTCGAGATAAAGGAAAAGGGAAGCGAGTGACTATTTTGCTGCACCTGGTGTCATTCCCTTGGGGCGGTTTGTTCTGGTCAGTAAAAGAAAGGGGGAGGTAGTTAAGGTTTCGGGGACTTACTTAATCTTATTATTTGAGCTGCGCTTGTGTGCTTTTAGTGACAGGTGAAAAATGGGTTTTATGATCTCGGACAGTAACGAAGTCCGACTATCTACTGCAGACTGCAGAGTGAAGTACATTAACGTAGAATTGCTATAGTGATCCGACAGTTAATACAGGGACACTTCCTTTGATTAGAATTACTAGAAATTTGACTGCAATAAGAAACACAATGACAATTCTGAAGCCTTTGGTCTTTCCGCAGTTTAGCAGCTCGGCGCTCAGAGTAATAGTTAGTTTTAGCGAGGCAAACATGGAAAGGATGGAGCACGAGAAACCGAAAATTACGAAGCGGAATCAAACCAGTTTGAGAGATTTTTTTAAAAAACCTAAATTATCAAATGACTCATAAATTACTGTTATCGAAGAACAGAAAACAAATGAAGATGTTTCTTACGGAGGGAAAGACCAGCTTCCTATAGAGAAAATTTCCGACCAGTTTCCTATGGAGGAAGGACTAGAGCCCCTACCAGTTCCTATGGAGGAAAAACGTTTTAATGACATTTCCAGCTATGTCAATCGAAAATTGTCAAACGAGGAAAAACTCAAAGCTCTTGCGGGTTTGTGGGAGCCAGATAAAAAATACGTTTTTCCAGCTGAGGACTGTGGTCGCTTTAAACGACATTTTCAAACGAATTGGCTAATGCAGTTCAAATGGTTGGCTTATTCTGATCAAGAAAAAGGAACATTCTGCAAGTTCTGTGTGCTTTTCTGTAGCGAGGATACAGTTGGTAAAGGGAAACATGTCATGATTGGAAAACTTGTATCCAAACCGTGCAAAAATTTAAAAGATAGTTTGGAAATATTCCGAAGTCACGAACGCACAAGCTACCATCAAAACTGTATGCTTACTGCAGATAGCATTCGATCGATATCAGAAAAAGAGACGGAAGATATTGCTGTTCAAGTTGACAACCAAAGGAAAGTTACTGCAAGAAAAAACCGAGCAGCACTTGTTCCAATTAGTCAAACTATCAGACTTTGCGGGAAGCAGCAGATAGCTTTGAGAGGTCACCAAGATTCTGGTCGCATCACACTAGAAGATCCTGAAAAGAACGACGGTAATTTTCGTGCTCTTTTGCGGTATCGGGCAGCTGGTGGTGATGTTGATTTAAGGCAACATTTAGTGATGAGTGCAGGAAACGCAATGTATACTAGCCCACGTATACAAAACGAAATTATTAACACATTTGGGGATATGATTCAGATGCAAATCAGAGACAGAGTACACAAATCTGGATTATTTTCAGTTCTAGCCGATGAAACAACAGATATTGCTGGTATTCAACAATTTTCTCTGTGTGTCCGATACTTAGAAGATGTGACTGCGAGTGTCAGGGAGGATTTCCTATGCTTTGTTCCTGTCAACGATGTTACCGGAAAAGGACTTTGCACGACGATTAAGGATACTTTAAGTAATCTCGGAATTGATTTGCACCATCTCCGTGGACAAGGCTATGATGGTGCTTCAGCAATGCGAGGAGAGTTCCGCGGAGTTCAAGCCATAATGAAGCAAACGTACCCAAAGGCTTTATACACGCATTGCGCGTCCCACTCTTTAAATTTATGTTTATCTGACGGTTGCAAAAGTCGAGATATTCGGAATATGTTCGCAATTTTGAAAGAAATATGCACTTTTTTCAAATCATCAAGTAAACGATCAGAAATTTTAAAGAAGTGGATTAAAAGGAAAAATCCTGAAACAAATGTTACAAAATTGAAGAGAATGTGTGAGACGCGATGGGTCTTGAGACACGAAGCAATCGTATTGTTCAAGGAGAATGTGTGCGCAGTCGTCTCTGCTTTAGAAGAAATTGGAGAGGAATCTTCAACAAAAGATAGCAGCAAAGCACAGAGTCTACTTAATAATGTGTGCAATTTTAGTTTTTTATTATCCTTGTTTGTAGCCTCCAAACTTCTTTCTTAATCTCTCAGAATACTTGCAGTTGAAAAATCTAGACCTAGTTAATGCTCTAGACATGGTTGCTAGCGTTAGCAATCTGTTACAAAAAATGAGCGAAGATGCAGAAATGAGATTTAAAAATATTTTTGAAGAAGTACAAAGTCTTGCTGAAGATTTAAACGTGGCTGAAAGCATTCCAAGACTTTGCAACTCGCAACTATACAGAAAAAATGTGCCTTACACGACGACAGAGGAGTATTTCAGGAGAGCCGTATTCATTCCATTCTTAGACGACATCATCCTTTCCCTGGACGAACGGTTTTTGTCTCACCAGGAAATTTTGAAAGCGTTTAAAAATATACTTCCACAGAATGTACACAAAGAAAACTTTTCATCAATTGAAAGTTTGATTAAGCTGTACCGGAGCGATATGTCTGGTTATCAAGAAGTTATAGAAGCAGAGTTTGAGCTTTGGAAAAAAAAAGTGGTGCGCCATCGATCCATCCCTTAGACCTTCTTCGGGAATCGACGCAATCGCTAAGTGCCCAAAAGATATGTTTCCAAACATTTATACTCTTTTAAAAATTCTGTGCATCTTACCAGTGACAATTGCAACAGCTGAACGAAGTTTTTCGACTTTGCGTTTATTAAAAACATACTTAAGGAACTCTATTAGTGAAGACTAAACGGACTTGCACTTCTCTCCATACACAGGGATATAAACATTTCCGACGATATAATTTTAGATGATTTTTCGAAAAAATCTAGGAAGCTGGATCTAATATTGTAACATGTAAGTTTTAGATGTTTTTTTATCATTATAAAAATCTTCAGAATTCATTATAGCACATGTAACAATAATTAAAATAAAGAACAAGTTTTTTTTTATGATGTATTTTTGAAATCTTACATTCGTATTGATATCAGAAAAGCGATACATGAACTTTTCTTAGCTAAAGTTCATAAGTATCCCCAACCCCCCCCCAGCTCAAAGACTTTCGAGTTCAGCCCCCCCCCCCCCGAACTGATTTGTCTGCGTACGCCGCTGGTACCCTCTAAGGGCTGCTTGTCGATACATTTTTGTTTGATTCTATTTATTATTTCTTGAGGCATAGCAGTCACAAGTGACGACAAAAAACGTTCTATAGCTCAATCCATGTTTGAGCTATTGACACTAAAATTGAATCAGCACCTGTGCACGTTAAGGTCAACATATGAACCAAATTTTGTTGGATTCTACCAGTTACTTTCTGTGAAACAGCAGGCATGCATAGCTCAAGAAACGTTCCATTGCTGCACCCCCCCCCCTTCAAGGAATTCGTGCCGAAAACCAATGGGCACAAGTTCACATATGGGCACGTAAGTCTACGAAATTTCGTTTAATTTCGTGCGGAAGTTTTTGCTGTAGAGCGAACACAAAAAAAAAGCTACACACACACGGACAGACATTTTCCAAAAATAGCCGAAATGAACTCAACACACCTCAAAACGTTCGAACCCGTCAAAATTTGAAATTCGGAAATTTGCATGATACCAATACTTTTTTCTATGTATTAGATATAGAAAGAAGAAAGTAAAAACTAAATTTACTTGCAAATTTGCAGCTGGCTTTTAATTACTTTTACAGTTTTTAATAGTTTAAAAAATATTGCAAACTTTAGCTTTTGAAATATATTTCGTTTGGATACTCTAGCCTAAATTAGAGTGGTATTTATTACGGTAAAAACACACGTGCCTCCAACAGATAATAAACTTACTACTTGGGATAATACTATCGAAACAATGGACATCCGTGCCTTCATTGCGGTACATGCGACTATGAAAAGATTGGCTCAGACCTTTTGGAATTGGATCTTCTAACCGTGGATCTTTTGGTTTTGTACCTCATGTCCGGCATTTGCCAGTACACACGAAGTCTGCAAATGGCAGTGACCCATACGTTGCCCATTGAAATATGAAATATTTGACTTTTTATTAAAAATCAATTTCTAAATTATTTTTGATGACACGTAAAGAAAGCCTTTTGTTTGTTCAGTGTTTTTATTTTCTGAAATACATCCAAACCTGTTTTTTCGAGGTAGATAGGGAACGTATAAAAAATTGCGCAAAAAAATCTCTCAAAATTACACTATTAAGCACTCGTTTTAAAGATAGTTTAGTCAATTGACTCTCAATTTATGTGAAATTATCATAGAACGCACAAAAAAAAAAAAAAAAAAAAAAAAAAAAAAAAAAAAAAAAAAAAAAAAAAACCGTAAGGAAACAGGTTTGAGTGTAGTCGTTATAAAAATCTAGTATTTACTTACTTTTGCCTTTTTCGTATGAAAATTACTGAAAATATTACTTTCATCCATAAAGCTCTGCAAAACCCGAGTGCAGACAGCAAAATTAAGTTTACCTATTTTTCGAAAAATGTTTTCTCCTCTTATTATAAACCCCTAACTCTTGAATATGTAATCAGTGCTTTTAGAGGCCCGTAAAATGACTTAGCGATGCTCTAAAGTTGGTATTTGTTTTTCTGAAAGGAAAAATGTATTTCACACAAAGTCTGTCCATTAAGGTTTTATACAGCTTTATTCAACTCACTTTAGTAAGCTCTTTCTTTTTGACGCTCTGGGTACATTTTTTTTCCTTCAAGGTATCATCCAGGAAATATCTTACTTAATAGTAGAACGAAAAAATGAAGTTAACAGATTAATTCTGAAGAGAAAAGTTAATTTAATACGTAAATAAATATCATTCTGACATGCGTTATATCCTGCATAATTTAAAAAAAAATGAATTGTTGAATTTGAAAAACGGTCCAAGTAAGATTCTCTGAAAGAGTTTATTACCTTTAAAGGAACGAAACGGTAAATGTACATTCTAGGGTAACGACCCCAGTAATTGGCACTTTAAGAGTTTGTCCTTAAACTTACCTTTGTTTTTCATTACTTAGAAAAAAAACTCACATGCAAATATTTTTGTATTAAAAAATACACATCTGTGCATCTATTTAGTTTACTAAAAGCAAAAATATTTGAACACAAATTTTCATAAAAATATATGTATAAAAAGTTATCAAAATCACCAGTAATTGGCACCTGATACCCCAATGTATGACACCTTGTGATCCAGTGATTGGCACATTTTAATAGAACTGGGATATCACTTTATTAGTCACTTTTAGAGTACATACAAATTGTGCACGCTTCCCTTAAGCCAGAGAAAAAGCTTTTGCAATAAAAGATGGCTGATTTGACGATAGCCGCATTTGTTTCTTTCTCTTATGCACTGCTACCATTTAGTAACATGAATTGAAGTTATAATCTTTAAAGTAAATGTACACTCAGTTGGTATATTGCTTTCTACTTTTAAAATATTAGATACAAATCTTAGTTTAGGACATTTTTGTTAGAAGTGCCAATCACTGGTGACCTGCCAATTACTGGGGGTGTTATCTTACAATGAGGCGGTAAGAAGCAAAGGTATGTAAGTGACAAAATTAAAAATTTGGAGATAACCAGTACGAGTGGCAGGTGAAACTCTCCTCTGTCTTGGAACAAGAGAAATTACTAGCAGCACTGGTAAGTATAGTTGTATAGCATGATTTAAAATAACTTTTCAATGAAAGTCTTTTTACGAAACTTTCATCTTTAAACACGTTTTACTCAAAACTTGATAATGTTCACTTACATTCCTTTGCTTCTCACTGCCTCAAACAATGTAAAGTTCAACATGCTCCTAAATATTTATGTAGTTAATATAGTCAAAATCTTGAAAAGGAAAGCCAGCTTAGTTTTATGTGGATAAGCAATATTTGTTAAAGAAATTAAAAACTTTAAAGTATTTTTAAAACGGAAATTCCATTACGTGAAGTAATTTCTTTAAAATAAACCCTAAAATCACATATAAAACCAAGTATAAATCGGATAAATAAATATTTTGATAATTACATCACATTTAATTTGAGTAACTGGAAAAAAATAAAGGAAGTTTTACATGACATGTAGTTTACGCTCACGGCTATTTAAGAAAAGAAATAAGTAAATTTTAGAAAAAAAACAAACAAATTATAGTATAAAACTTGTTGAATTCAGAAGAAAAAATAATTTTGTCGTAGCTGTTAGGGTCAAAAAAGAAACGAAAGGAAAAAAAACTAACTTCGAATTAAAGGACATCTTAAAATTCAGTGATAACTTGTACAAAAATAATTTTTCTGTTTCTCTAGTTCAAAGTTCAATACTTTTGAAAACTCGTAAACAACTGATACGTTTAATCCCTTACCTTACGTATTAGGTATACTGACTCCTCATCCTCGTTTCATTTGCAGCATTTTATATTTAACAGGGGAAAGATGCATGATAAAATTTGTTGATAATATCAAAGTGTTTTGTGAACCAAGGTTTTTTTTCTAGACTCTTGATTTAAAATAATAATAACAATTGGTCAAAATGTTCCAAAAAAAAAAAAAAAAAATTCATTTCAGCAGCAAAAATACTCGCAAAATAGTTAAAAGCAAGTAAATGTTTAATGTCAATTGTTTTTCATAAGAATTTTGCTGTAAATAAATTCCTTTTAGCACTTTCCCGTAACAAAAAAGAAAAAAAAAATCCCGTGTAAAGAAAGAGAAAAGGAAGAACGAAAGTTTAAAACATCGATGAAAAGAAGTCGGCAAAAAATAACGAAATAAATATCGAAATATTAAAAATTGGAAATTAGAGTTTTGAAATGGAAAAAATAGTCTATTTGTTTGCAGTGCAATTTGTTTATTAATTTTTCAAAATTTTGAACATTAACGCTTACGAGGGAAATTCAAACTTTTTCTTTAGAATCCAACAATACTATTTTTTTTTTTTTTTTTTTTTAAGTTTAATAAAAAATTATTGCTGAGATGATTTTTTTCGCATCCTAAAGTTTGTTCAAAATTTTGATTTTTGGCATTGGAACATTTGAAGAAATCGCAGTACCTTATTTTTCCCACTAAAAAGAGCTGAAAAAGGTTTTATGTTTAATGAAATAATTTAGTTAGAGGAACTTTTTTATATAAAGTTTTATTTGTTATTTTTGGCAACGGGGGAAAAAATAGCGACCAGAGACTTTTTTTTCTTTTTACCTAAAATCAAGAGCTGCAAACAATATTGTTGGCAATAAAAAATATTTCTTTTAATGTTTTAGTTTTTTTTTCTTTTGCGAGCGTCTAATTTTTAACACCAAAGTTTTCTCTATACTGTTAAAAAGGTGCTGCTACTTTATTTTTTTTTATATTTATTTATTTTTTACTCATTCAGATTCCAAATGAAAACTAAAGCATATCAGCTTAAAAACCTATATCTGATATGAGTTTTATATCATCCCATAGGCTTTTTTTTCCTGAGGAAGACTCTTCAAAAAAAAGTATTAGAATTTAATTTAAATGTTAAAAAGGCATGTTTGACATGATTTGCATTGATCTGATGCCGTAAAACTGATTTTGGAATACTGAAAAGTGTGCTTGTTAGGAGAAAACTTCGTGTAAATTCGAAAAAAAAAGTGTTTTTACTGCTCTATACTGAATAAAAATCTGGTTTATGAGATGATACACATACATAACTCCGACAAAAATATGTATGCACGCATTTTCAGATATCAAGTTTACCGTACAGTTATTTAAACTAAATATTTCAATAAAAAAACCGGAAAAAAGTTTTTGAATGTCGCTATAACGAAATAAAAAATAGTTTTTGAGCCATCTATTTTTGTTTAGTTGAAAAACTTTTGTGTTTTTATTCATGCGAAAAATATTAAACAAGGATGTCGGAGCTTTTAACTTTTCTTGGCAAATGATTCAAAGAGCTTTTCAATCAAATGATAGGAATTAATCATTTGATGCTAACTTAAGAGTTCTGCAATGCTTACACATTAAAGTTATTACAACACTTAAAAAATGTAAAAATGAGTAAGAAGGAATAGTACCATACTTGATAATCAGCACGGCAAATCAGTATTTATGTTCCATATTTCTATCCTAACTTTTGCTCCAATAAATCATGTTTTTACCCAGAAGAAATGTTTTTTTTTGAATAATTTTTATTTCTATTACGTCAATGTATACGTCAATATGCAGTTTATTTAATGTAACCGCAAGAAAATGCTTTGTGTAGGATATATTTCACCTCTCCTTGAGTCATATTGAGTCTTGTTAAAAATTTAAATATGTTACATTGACTTTCCACAGAAAACGAGCTGATATGGTCATCACATGACTTGCTTGACACCAATTTAATGTTATTTTCCCATTATTTACAATTTTAATGTGATTAAATAATTAACTCTCTAATATCACTAACAGTGGCCAAATTGAAACCAGATTACATAAAAAAAAATCGCCAAATTTGTCGCCAAGTTGGCGACAGAACTTGGCGACCAAAAGAATAGTGATATATAGCCAAGTGTCCGCCAAATTATAACACCACTTGAGTTTGCATCGAAATTAACAATGATTTCCCCCCAAAAAAGGGGCAAAAGACCCCTTTAGAAACACCCGAATGCAACCAAAAGGGGAAGTGCACAACTAGACCCCACTAGGAGTCTACGTACTAAATTTCAACTGTCTAGGGCATACCGTTCTTGAGTAATGCGACATACATACGCACATACGCACTAACGTACATACGCACATACATACGTACATACAGACATCACGAGAAAACTCGTTGTAATTAACTCGGGAATCGTCGAAATGGATATTACGGGCGTCTCTACGTTTTTAGGTATATACGCACATGTGGTCGGGTCGAAAAAAAAAATCAACATTTATTCGAGGGCGAGCAAAATGGAAATTAAGGTCGGTTTTTGAGTGAAATTTTTTCGCAAATACAATACTTCCTTTTTTGTAATTGGAAGTAAAAAGACTATGTAAAGATTCTGTGACATAGCCTGGTGAGGTTGGGCTTATTATTATTATTATTATTATTTTTTTTTTTTTGCATAGAGGATAACACAAGAAATATTTGGAGCAAAAAGAGAAGAAATAACACCCATGGCACCAGAAGAATTCGAACCCACGACCACCAGCATGTGAAGTAAATAATGTGTGTGTGAGTTTTTTTTTTTGGCAAAATTAAATGGATTACTGAAGGATAGTATGACTTAAAAATTTTCTTCCAATTTAAGAAGTGTTGACATTTTCTTTTTTTTTTGTGATTAATATCAGAGAGATAAAACTAAAAATATATTGGTTTGTAGTACGTTCATCGAGAAGGTGCTATGCATTATTCTATATGAGACATTTTTTAATCTCATGTCATGTTTCGTTATTTTACAGAATCATGCTTGTGCGCAATTGCATGGATAAGTCATAGAAAATAACTTCAATCAGTGGAAAAAAAGTATTATAAAATATCAACAGTTTCTACGTTAATTAAATATAAAATATTTCTATGTTTTATTGAAAAAAGTTGTGATTGCAGAAAAACATCTTTAATGAATGCATATAGTATAGAACTTTTCTGAATAAATTGCAATTATTTTTTATACCTTTGGGAGGTGTTAAGATTTGAATAAAAATAGCTGAAAGTACTGAAGTATTTTACTAACAAAAATTATTTTATCTAAAACTTTTTTGAAAATTTGAAATTTGGTAAACATAATTTGTCTTGTTAAATGAATATCTCAATAAGATACAGAAAAAATCTTCTCTTCACTTTGTTTTTAAATTAAGCTGTAAACAAAAAGGTTTGAGATTGCCCTGATGACATTCAAAAATGGAAATAAAAACAAACATTTTTCTTTTCTCTTTTGCCTTGACGTAAATAATTAAGTTTGGATTGAAAAGATTGTGTAAACAATATTAAATTTTTTTTAAAGAGTTCTGCTTTTTTGGGATTCTTTGTTCGAAGAAGTTCAATGTATTTCTGTTTTTGGATAAAAACAAAGCAAAACATGTGAATCGATCCGTTTGTTGATATTTACCTTTCTTTTATGTCAAACTTAGGTTATAAAATAAAACAACACAAAATAAATGTTACATTTAACTATATCTTACTAATTATTTACTATTTCATATTATACCTTGGTGTTAGAAATAAAATTGTTTCAAACTTCGATGCAAAAAGAAAAGGTGTTATAAGCTTAGCGTGTGCACTTTTGTTTCTATCTGAGGTATTAAAACTCCTAAATAAAGAATCCGAATTTGATTTATGAAATGACTAAATACTTTTGGTCAACAAATTAGCAATAGTAAACAACGTATATATATATTAGGGCGCAGCGAAAAAATCAAAATTTCCCAATCTTTTCTGGGGTCTATCATTAAAATATGTGCGAAATTTTAAAATCCTAGCTTGATAGCTTCTGTTGCCTCAGTGGGCCGGGAATTTGAAAAATTGGATTGAAAATTATTAAATTACAAAAAGTAATGAAAAGTGCCAGGTATTGTTGATTATTTTGGGGTAGCGCTTAAAAGTTGCTAATTTGCAGCAACATTAAATTAAAAATAAATAGTATTATTTAAAATCTTCTGCTGCCTCATCCCTCATCGGCATTAAATTTTAAATTAGACTCATTATGGTACTTTTCTGTATAACTATTTACTGTTTACATTTTGCATAATCAAGGCAAACTCAAATGAAATCGTCTTAACTTGGTTTATTACCAAATTTTATATATTTCGTGGTCAAAATTTTTTTATGGGAAAAAAACGCAGTTTTACACAAAAATCCCGTTTTTTAATGCTAAGCCTGCGAGAGTAATATTTAAAAAAATAATAAAATAAAATAAAGCAGCAGATGATTTGTAACTCGGACGACAAATATTTCTCTCTCTAAATAAATATGTAAATCAACCGTTGTAATGGTGATTTAAACGAGCTGATTTTTGCATCACATGACTTCCTTTTACACCAATTTAATGTTATTTCCCCATTATTGCAATTTTAATGTGATTCAATAGTTAACTCTCTAAATATCAACAACAGTGGCCAAATTAAACCAGAATTAAAAAAAACAAAATCGCCAAATTTGTCACCAAGTTCGCGACAAAACTCGGTGACCAAAAGACTGGCGATATATCGCCAAGTGCCCGCCAAATTATAACACCGAAAAATTATAACTTGAGTTTACATCGAAATTAACAATGATTTCCCCCCAAAAGGGTGCAAAAAACCCCCTTTAGAAACACCCGAATGCATCCAAAAAGGGAGGCGCACAACTAGACCCCAATAGAAGTCTACGTACAAAATTTCAACATTCTAGAATATACCGTTCTCGAGTTATGCGACGCACATACGTACATAGATACGTACATACAGACGTCACGAGAAAACTCACAGTAATTAACTCAGGAAACGTCAAAATGGATATTTTGGGCGTCTGTACGTTTTTAGGTATATATGCACGTGTGGTCGGGTCAAAAAAAAAAAAAAAAAAAAACTCAGCATTCATTTGGGGGTGAGCAAAATGGAAATTCAGGTCGATTTTTGTGCGAAATTTTTAACCCGAATACAATACTTCCTTTTTTGTAAAAGGAAGTAAAAATCAGAGCAACATCCCCCAAATCTCAAGTGAGAATAATAAGCAACTCTTAATTACTGATGGAAAAAAAACATAAAAATACATTTCGTTATTAATCTGATCATGAACAATTAACTGTGCACGAACACTAAACTGTGTTCAAGTTCTCATTTGGGCATTTGGACTTTCCTTAAACACTGGAAGCATTATTTGAATTTCAGCAGTAATTAGGACCTGAAATGCTATAACTTAAAACAAGCTTTTAGGATGAATGCTTAGTCTTGCTAAGCTTATCTGATTGGTTTGGGATTCAGTATTCCCTTTGATGCTAAGCACTGAGTTTCAATTCCTGCTAATCAACTAGTTGTGATGTCGAAAACTACAATCATGAATAACTTATCATTGTATTACGTATTAAGAGCTTTACGACAAAAGACTGGTAAATTTGCCTTTGAAATAAGTTTGGTTTACTGAGGATAGCGTTTTAATATCCACTACTACTAATTTTAATTTTTTCTATGTTTTTTTTCACAACATATTAATAAAAACTGCATTCTTCTTATCTATAAAAAACTACAATAATATCATTTTAAACTAAAGGCGAACCATGTTCTTTTCCCATTAGACATCATTATTAAAAAGTTCATTTAGAAGACAACATTATGAACGAGATCAACAAACAAATATTTTCTACATAATTTGGACCAATCTTGGTGGCAATGAATAAAATGAAAAATAATGACCAAGGTGTACCAAGTGACATACCAATAACAGAAAAGTACCAAAAACAATTTAGACACATGTAACATTTCTAAATATTTAAAAATATTAGATATATTATCGTTTAAAAATTCAGAAATATGTACATATTTTTAAATGTTAAAGCGTTTAATATCCATTGGTTTTTGGAATGAAACTAATACGGGATTAAATGTATTATAAATATTGTGCGACATTTTTTTTTTTTTTTCAATTTTCGTAAAGCCCAAAAGTCTTAACATTTCAAAATCCTTTTTTTTTCTTTTAAAATATTTCCAAGGAAGAAAACACGTTAAAATGAAATAAAATATTCATTTGGCGAAGTTTGGCAATGTCCTGAAACTTTGTTCTGGAAACCAGTGCAACTTTTTCACTTGTGACGTCAGCTGCAAAAATTAAAGCAGTGACAGAACTTCTTGTAAGATTTTAAGACAGAAAGTGAGTCAAAATTCAGAATAAAGTAACTGACCATATGTTTTCGAATGTGTTCCTTTTTTTTTTCGTTTTGAGAAATGAGAAGCCAATTTGCGATAGCACCCTACTCATTGAGTTTCTTCTTAAAAAAATAACGTAGAATGTAAATGACCAAGAAATTTGCACCCGTCATATTATGACTTGTGATTTTCTAGAATAGGTAACACGAGGTATATCTATAAAAAAAAGAAATGATGATTACGATGGGTTACTAAAGATAACGATTTTATGGAAGATATCCACCAGTGCACTGATCATAATGATTATTTACAGTGTATAATGTTATCGATTTTTATTTCTTATTATTAAATGATGGGAGTTGGTAAGTTAAAATTTTTGTAATGAATTTTTGCTATTTGAGTTCTTCAATGTTGATGTTTTCCCTGAATAAACGTAATTTTTAATGGTAACATTTCTGTAAAAACGTATTTTTTATTTGTTTCAAATATTAAAACAAAACGAGTTAACTTATTCTTGTCGTCATGGCAATATGAAAAATCAGGTAAGCATCAACTTCGGTCAATTTGTTTAAGTAAGGACAATAATCAATTTTGAGATTGCTATTAAAACAAAAAAAAAAAAAGCTGAAACACATCCAGCATCGTTTATTTGGCATTCATTTAACTTTTGACGTCTTTAATTCAAATTATGATTTTTGCAATGACAAATTGCATCAGAATCCTTCTTGTTGGGTTTCTTGATTCTGGAAATGAAATGGAAGTTGAGAAGAAAATCTACACCCTCATATTGGGACTGACAACTTTCTAAGTTAGGTACTATGATACATATCGATAAAAAAGAAATGGTAATTATAAGGCAGAAATAAATATATAGACATTATGGTCAATTTGCATTCGTACACTTATAATCTTTATGATATTTTCAGTGTATACCGATAAAGTACTTCATTCATATAGATGTTTTTCATGAAAAAAAAAGTAGTTTTAAACACACTCTCCTTCGCTTTTTTAATGTAATCTCTGCTTGATGAACTTCTTAAATAAAAGCAGGCTATTTATAACTATGACGACGAAAATTAGACTTTCATAATAAATATTAAAAACAACGAGATATACGTATTCTCGTTACCATGGTAATCTGAAAATTGATTGGTACCAAAACAAAAGTTAAATGACGTAAAAAAGCTAATCGGCATATCGTCATTGTTAAAAAAAAGGTATCTCACTCAATGTTTCCCTCCATGCATTTTCAGATAAAATATTTTTGAAAAATGCAAAACATCTCTATTATGAATAACACACTGCGCAAAAAAAAAATCTATGTAAAGCTATCACATATTTCAGCTTAGTGAAAGTGAACAATGCCTACTAATGTCTAGTTTTATTTGTTGAAACACTTTCCTTTTTTAAAAAACTATATTGAGTAAATATTTTCATGGCCTTAGGTCCTATGCTATAGTACTATGTATACAAATATATACAAACTTTTTGAAGAAAAAAACTGCTTCCTTGACTGCCACATATAAAATAAATATTAAATCAATAAAAAATAACTCCAACCAAAAAATTTAAATAATAAATATGTACCAACACAAATTGTTGGTTTTTATTTATTTTAATAGAAAAGGTTTTGTGCTCATAACTGTATTTAAAAAAATAATTCCGTATCGAAGAATATTTGGTGGGGAAATTTTGCATGATGCATAGATTTACAGGAAAGCATTTCAGATATCTTGGAGTTCAATTAGCTGTTATTCATATGAAATGCAATCTTATATAATTCTGAGAGAGATCCACGATTCGCGATTTTGAGGATATCTTTTGTTAAAATGGTGTTCATTTCGTTCTTCATTTAATTTTAACTCAATTATTGCCATAATTCATGTGCCTTTCCGCAAAATTAACATAAAAAACTTTTGCAAAGATTGGAAATATCGCTGCATTCTTTCTTTAAAAAATGCGACTTCTTTAGCAACTTCTAGAAAAATTTCTTTTGTTACCATACAAGGTAATAAATGTTTGATTTTAAGAAATCGTACAGGTGATTGGAATTAATTTAATATTCGTTTTTGCTTGCTTACATGAAAAATGAAAATAAAAAAATTAAAGACGTTATGTATCGTTAAGATAGCGTTAAAACAACAATTCAAACTAAGTAAGACAAATTATTATTGAAAAAAACGCGGCTTTCATCAGAATTTAATCATACACTTAAAGATCATAAAGGCTTAATAATTTCCAGATAAGGGATGTTATTTAGCAATTAAAATGGGCTTATTATTATGCATCACATTATCACTGCAACAGTTGATCCATATAACACATTTATTGTAAAAAATGCTGCAATGCGCTGGATATTTTAGGTAGATATTGGCAAACAGTACATTAAATTGAAAAGAATGAGAAGGACATGACATGTTATCCGCATGTCCCCCCTGAGTTCCTACCACTAAGATACTAGATGCAGACACACTGACAAACGTCTGAGAGGAAGACCAAAAATGAGACGGTTGGACCTTTTGGATGGAGCCTTCAAGACTATCAAATCCTCAAATTGTAGGAGTCAGTCAAAAAATAGATACAACTGGAAGAAACTTATGGAAAAGGCCAGGGACCCACAATAGGTTGTTAAGAAAGTGATGATGATGAATGGTAAATATTTATTTAAATGATGACATAAACATCAACACGTAATACACTCAGACCTCGATTCAACGAAATTACAGGGACCGAAACTTTTAAAGGTTAAATCGGGGTGCGAAAAAACATCTCACTTGTCTTATCTGAAAGCCCTAATAAGCAACTACATAAAAATAGCCATAATTAGAAATTTAGAATTAGCCACTTTTTATTCAGCATTCCACGACTTATTACACAGTAGATAATTTGAAATTTTAATGTACTAAGTAATAGGTGTTTGACATTTTCCTTGATAATTGACTCGAAATAGTTCTCTTTCAACTCTATGGAGAGAAAAAAATATTGTGTTATTTATAGCCTGCTGCAGGAGATATGATTTTACAGTTTCCAGGCCACGTAAAGCATTAGAAAAAGTAACAGTGTTAATCGAGTTTCATTTCCGATTTCTGCATCATAATCGCCATTTATTGGTCACCCCCCTTGCCCGTCAAAAATTTCTGATTCCGAAAAAAGTATTTTTCTACTTGGGCAAGATGGAAGTATCTTTCGGAAAACAATCCATTATTTCCAAACTCAAATTAACAAAAAAAAAATAAAAAAATAAAATCGGCCGTTAAAATAATTCGTTAATTTAGGGATTATTATTTGTTAAATAGAGGTTTTTGCCTTCATATTACTCGGGGAAAAAGAAAATTTCGCTAATTCGCGAAATTCGTTATAAAGAGGTTCGTTAAATCGGAGTCCGTCTGTATCACTATACTATATGTACACAATCTAATGCTCTTTCCGAAAAAAAAAAAAAAAACTGACGAGTTCGTGTCACTGTAGGAGTTAAGAACTTTAAAAGGAGTTTGCTTTAAAAATATATTAATGTAAAATTAGTTGAGAATGCAATTTACACATTTACACGTTCTGTAATTACAAAACCTTTCTGTGATTGTGCACAATGCAATAAAAATTGTAGCGATATCAGTTTGAAAAGAAATTGCAATAATTACTATGTTAAAAAAAATTTTTTTAAATTCAATTACTTACTAAACGGCAAAATTACGTAAAAAAAGTTTTGCTTACATTTTCTGTGTGAAGTACGATTATACTCACATTTGGTAAAACACAAAGTACGTTTCATCTTCACAACGTATAAAATAAATACGTTTATTTCACAAAAATAATTCTGTACTCGTTATTATACTTGACTCTTGTTTGGCATTACGGTGTTGAAATATAATAATCCGGCAGGTTAGGATTTAGTGCCATATCCACAACCTGCAAGACCCATTTGCAGTATTTTCGTTTCGATTCTGTTGTCTACTCTTTTATAAAGCTTATGAAAATGACATAGTTTATTATCATTGAAGGATAATTCAAAACCCTCTAAGATTTCGTAATCTTTTGGAATAATTTCAAAGTAAAGACGCACATTAAATTTGTATATGATAGTCTGCAATTCATGCAATAATATCTCATCACTTGCATCACACATTACATCAATAAATTGAATGTTATAGAACGATAATGTCATAAGAGGCAATTGAAATTCAGGATAATGTCGCCGAGAAGGGGATAGTTCGGGCTTTTGGCATTATGGCATTGTTAACTTTTGCCATTTATTCAGAATCTGTGTTTTTAAACAATGGCCTTACGTTCTTTGTTGTTTATTCAGTGACAAGAATACGGAAAGAATCAAGAATGATTTACTGCAAAATATTTTTCACGCTCATTCTTACGTAATTGAAATACATTATTTCCTGTGTACATGTGTATTAACTGATGCGTATCAGAATAAAGAGTTTCTGAAGATTTTTCTAAAACTTGAACCCCTGATATGATTGAAATAGGGATTATGTAAAGAAGAATATGCTAACGTCGTAACGTACAAATATGATGGATTGTAAGCTTCTTTGTTAAATTCATGGTCGAAAACTTTTGAGCTCGGAGAAACTGCAGATAGAGTTAGTTTAGAAAAAAGAACTGAAATTCATGCAGCGGAGAATTGAATTGCATGTGATAGGAACCGTTATTTCTTAAATTAAAAAGAAAATTAATGTGCTTGTAAGATAACATGCATGCTAAGACCAAAATATATGCACCACTGTCTTGATGCAATCATATTTTCTATTTAATAAAGATCATTGCAGAAAAAATGTAAAGTTCTTCCCTTTCCATTAACTATACAAATTACACTTATTTCATATTTAGTAATTACTAAAATTCACTAAAATAGTTATTTTTCGTTGATTAAACCAAGGGTGTATTCTTTAGAGGATTTTATTTAACTTTTGTGAAAGATAAAATGTGTATTGTTAAGAGTTCGTGATACAACTTCAAACTTTCTTTAAACGACGACACAGTTCTTGAAAACGTAGGAGATTTATTTACAACTATGTAGAAGAAGCATAGTTACAACTACTAAATCAATCATCAGCAATTAAGCAAACATCAATTAACACTGTAAATGCAACGGTTACACACGTATTTACATCCAAATACGCAAAAATACAACTCAAAAGCTTCACAAAACAGAGCTAATACATGCTCTCCAGCGCACCGCTGACACGATTCACAAACAAAACTAACTCGAGGCTGACTCCCCCCGTCGGCCGTGGCTATTTATAAATATCGAAAGAAGTTTCCACAAAATTCGAAATGCTTCTCGTATTTTCTTTTTATTCATTTACGAATCTTATCAATGGAAAATAGGGGGACCATATACTTCAGTCGAATGTCAGGTGGTTGTATGTACATTACAAGAAACTATTTACAGGCTACGTTACTAAGATAATTTTAGAAGAAAAATAACGGAATAAACGCCAAATTTAGCTAGATTACAACAAATTAATCACAAAAATATTTACTATTTACAGAATTTGTAACAGTATAAATGAGAGTAAAACCTCGAGATGTAACCAGCAGCTGCAGTTCAATGTAATTGAAATGTAGGAGAAGCAAAGTAATTCTTAAAACAGAAAAAAAAAAAAAAAGCTTTACCGTTTAGAAAGTTTTGCAGAATAAGCTTGAAGAGTATAAAAATTAAGGGTAAATAGTTTTTTTGACAAAAGTATGATTTTAAATCGTTTAAAAAAAATTAATGTGATGAACACAATACACAGAACACGATTTAAAATGATAAAAATTAATTAATTAAAAATAAAAAGCTGCTAAATGTTTTAATTTTTTTTTTCATTTTAAGAAAATGTTAATGAATTTTGTGTTAGCTTTCGTGTACAAAATTCCTATGCGATGTTTGGGATTTAGACAAGGATTTCGAATGAAGCACGCATTGAGTTCACGCATTGAAAAATAAAAGAGTATCATAAAGAATATTTAATACAACATATTACTGGACGCGGGAGCGTCCCGCCGCCAAGAGAACCAAACGTCAGCAGCCAACAAAAGCAAATCCACCGCCAAGAAAGACGAAAGAAAATAAAAGCGACCAAGAACAGTTGACACGACAGAACAAGTTGGGATTTTAAGGGTTTTTCACCCCTCTGTATCTCAGCCCTACGAAGACCCCGGTGTTGATTTTTGGTATACTCGGCCTCTAGTTGAGAAGCTTTTCTAGTTGAGGTGGTTGCTAGGTGAGCAAAAAGCTTCCCGCCAAACTAGATAAACATTCAAGGATCTATCCGTATTTCTGAGGAGTTGAAGGTGGGAGGAGGATATAACGGAAGTAGGTGTGATGAAAGAGGAGAACAGAAATGATGATAGTTTGGCAGTTACTTGGTGGACAAACTAGATATCATGACTTTTTAAGGTTGATGCTTTTTTGGTTTAGGATGAAGGCTTTCTTTTTTGTGGGGAAGAATGAAAGATTTTCTTGGCGGGGAAATTTTTACAACAAGGTTGTTTTTGCTGAGATCTACACTACACGTCAAAACAAGATTAAACTTAGTTTAAGTACTGAGTCGCTGTACATTAATGACCAGATAAGAATTAAGTAAAAATGTACAATCACCTCTACGAAACAATCTTGATGCATATAGCTTAGCTATTGTCATATTTTCTGCAACTTCTTCTACAAACGTAATGATTTTCGATGCGCTGTACTTTATCAGAACTTGATTTCTTTCGAAAATTTGGTAGAATTATCAGAGCCAGTCTTACATTTGAATGTCCGCAGAAGCAGCCTACTGATACTTGAGAATGCTTGTCAATCCTTGCTAAGTCTGCCAAAGATATTACACGTTTCAAACCACGTTACAAACATTTTTTTAATTTTTGAACAAAACAATTAAAACAATTTTTAGAGAAAATAATAGCCTCGGTTTGCGAAGACTTTTTTTTTTCTATTAGGATGTTTCCGAAATTTCAAAAGTAATTTTTTCTGAAAAAGCATGCTAAAAACATAGCTTTAAACCACTTTTGAATTTATTTGACAAAGTTCAGTATTTAAAAAAATATTTTAATGGGTGAGCAGATTCAATTTCATTTCTTCCGCTTCTGCTCATGACATCATAAGTGATGAAATGCTAAGCATTGATGCCATCAGCACAGAGTGCAATACTTTGGCATTAGATAAAGATAAAAATATTAAAGCGCAATAATACTAATGAGTTTTATGTTTGTTTGAGAAAAGCCTTCATTCAAAAATCTCATTATGATTGCTATTAATATTGTTGTTGAATGACTTTTTCTTAACAATGCGTAAACATTTAGTGCGCCAATGGAGTAGCGTGCCGTAGCACATCACTTGTGACATCCTCAAGACCACACCGTTTTTCCATATTTCCGAAATTGAACATTAAAAAAAAAAAAAATATGAAAAATAACTGTTAGGAAAATCAAAGTTTTTTTTTCTCTCTTTTTGTTTTTTTTTTTCTGTCTCTATGTTATTTTTTTGCGTTTTCTATCAATTTCAGTGACTGAAAGTAGTACTTTTGACTGAAAAAACTACCCCATTGTATTTAAATTCATTCTTAGTTTCAATTATTCTGTCCATAGTAAAGTTCCAATTAAAACGAACGACTCTTTCATTCAATTTGAACTTCAGTTTAATGTATAATTGGAAGTAGTTAACGTTTTCTAATTTTTCATTTACATTTCTGTAGTTTCATGTTTGCTTAATTAAATATTTACATACATTTTTAGTTAAATGGCGTATTTATATATTGATGTTAGTTTTCTTTTAATTAGTAGGAAATACTTTAGGAAATTAGATTTTGCGTAACTGCTACTTTCAAATTTCCTACTGTAATTAAGGATTAAAGTTTGTTTTGCACAATTTTATTCCTGAAACTACTGGCTGTCTACCTAATAACAGATGATAATAAAGCTTTTTCTATCATGGAAATACTGTTTTATGAGAAATGATATTTCCTGTTCATGAAAGTACATTTGTAAGTGTAATAACATGTCTGTTCGTAAGTAAATCAAAACAACTTATAATCCTTAAAGACTCAATTTGTACTTTAAACCGTTATTCGTTATGCTCTAACTTGTACTTTAAACCATTATTCTTTACCTTCAATGAATTTGTACCACCTGAGTAAGACGCTATCAAAATTACGTGCTTGCATAGCGAAAATTTCATCCCAAACAAAATCCTTTGTTTAAATTTGCTTACACATGCATTAACTGTACCCAAGTCATTACCGTTCCAGTATTGAACATTTAATTAAACTAATTAATGCTTACTGACCTAGCAGTAAGTATTATTGTCAACATGATTGGTTAAATTTCTTAATTATGCTGAAGGAATAAAACAGCTTTAACTATTTTCAAGAAAATTAAGTAAAACCGAAAAACACTTTAAATATATCATAAGACAGAAATAAGTCTTCAATTAAAACGTCCTTAATAAGTCTTTAATTACGTAGTCTTTAATGGGGATTACGTATGCAATTATATATATAATAGCGGACGGTTTCCATTAATGGGCCACAAAACAGTTTAAATTTTTTTTAGAAAGTCGTTTCAACTTAGATTTTACATTGACTATAGGAAGAATCCTCATTTACATAATAGCGAATTCACTGATCGAGTAACGCTCAGGACATCATTAACAATGAAACTCGCTCCACGGCTAGGTAATTTGATAATATTTTTGGTAATGTTTGACACGCACGGAAATGCTTTATTTTGACCAGGATGAACTGGATCTGGTAACTTAACT
Source organism: Uloborus diversus (assembly GCF_026930045.1). NCBI lineage: Eukaryota > Metazoa > Arthropoda > Arachnida > Araneae > Uloboridae > Uloborus > Uloborus diversus. The sequence goes on from NC_072732.1 coordinate 130,432,989, forward strand.
GTTTTACTGTTAAGACTGTCATTTTAAGAGAAGGAAGAAACAAAAAATTTTTGAACTATGAACGCTATCTGCTGGAATATTCTAATATGTTTTCTTTATTGTGTATTATAATGTAAGGTACATGTTATCATCCAATTGTTTAAGGGAAAAGGTTTCCGGGTGTTTCTCATTTGCTTGTAGGTAATCGTACTTTAAAGGTCCCCTGCAGTTAGCGTTAAAATGTCAACTAACAAACTATCACCAAACAGGCAATTGTTTCGTTCAAACGTAGAAGAAAGTTTCACCCGTCATACCTTGACGGGTGATTTTCTAGTTTCTCAGTATATTTTTCTGTGCGTAAGAATATTTATTTTTATGATAAATCTGTACCTGAGAGCCAGAGAAAGCCCTTCCCTTTTTTTATACTAGAGTTAAAAGAGCATCCTTTGCACGCGACAGAGCAAAGTTTTTCCTCTCCCTTGTAAAGTTACAATTATCTGACTTACGTCCGTCTGGCTCTGAAGAACAGAACTATACTCAATAAAGAATAGCAGTTGAAATTAAGAATTTAAGCAAGCGGTCCATTCAAGGCAACCGGATTCTCTAATTATCCACCGAGTTTCCATTGATAACCATTCTCAATAGAGAAAATCAATGTGTAAATTACAAATATTTATTACAAGAGGTCAATAAATGCTAAAAAAAAATAATAAGTTATTCAGAAAAGGTGAGACATATTTTTTATCATAGGAGAAACACACACACACACAAAGCAGATTTTACAGAACACACAGCTCTTGTCATCAAACCTCATTCACCACTTCATATTGTCCTAATCTGTGATCTTCCACCAAGACTGTATTTGTCGACAAAGCTCTTAAACATTTGAAGGAACTTGTTGACCTTTTATTTACTGAAACCAAAGACTCGATCTTTTGCAGTATTCTCTAGTAGACTTTACATTCATAGACTCACTTATTTTGCATTAATAGCATTAATGGTTGATTTTAACACCCTAGATACGTGTATTCAGTAATCTGACATTTTGGGTAAATAAACGTTATTTCTTACATTACTTTCAGCGTTTTCTTTTCATCCATATACTCTGTTTCTTTAAAACAACCTTTTTTTTAAAGAAAAAAATCGTTTACTTTTCATTGGAAAAGGGGTTCCTTGTAACCTCGAAACACATGTATACAGTAATCTGCAAATCTGTGCAACTAAACGTTATTATTCCTCGCTTTACTTTTTAAGCAAAAAAGGATTTATTTATTCACCCATATTGTGACAGTTATTGCACACGCCAAATTTTTGGTCCTTTTGTAGACATTTATATATTACGCCTTAAACCCGCTAATTAAGCACCTCGTCTGTATATTTTTTAGGATTTTAATTACTATGCTGCATTGCTTTTATTTTAAAATATCATATGAAAACAATCAACATCTTGAACATTTCCAAAAGAAAATGGTACGTTTTTGTTTTCGGGTCAAAAAATTACAAATCACAACGCGACTAAATCACCTGGTGCAAATTCATTGAATGGTTTTTAACACTTACTAAGAAAGCTGCCGTTTCTTATTTTTTTTTTTTTTACCAAGCATTATTTTTTTTGTTTAAATATTTACAACTTATTATACACATTTATTTGTACAATACATTCGCGCAATTAGTCTACTTGTATATGCGATTTAACTGATTTAAATACAATAAGGCAAAGCACTTAACATTTTACGTTAAGTTAGTCGAAATCCATTTTTCATCAAAACTACTTGTACAATCGACTTTAACAAATATCACATTCAATTACCTCAACTAGTACTTAGTAGTTTTGCTTAATGTTTTGCACAAAAGTTTTCTGTTCCAGCGAATTTTACGTTGGGAAATAAGGAGAAATAACACGTTGTAACTGAATCGTAAATTTTCTCATTAGTGTTCCAGAGAGATAACAAAATAGCACAAAAGTTATATTCCTTCAAAATAAAAAGATTTTGGAAATAAGAAAAATAGGATATTTGCTTGCAATGCGATGCTGGAGGCGTATGTTTGCAAGTTGGGCTGAATGGTGTGAATTCAGCAAAGAGCTCGACCCGAAGAGATGAAAAAATATCACCCACACTAGATAGAAAATTATACACTATCAATGAAGTATGAAATTAATATTTATCCAGCTTCTTTTCAAACATTACAGGAGAGTAATGTTATTGAACTTGTACTGAAAACAATAACTATAAGTATCATTAAAATCTGAAGTAAATTTTCTTTTGAGCACGTTTTAAACTTTATTCTTAATTTCAGAAATTGTTTCTGGAATTCTTAAAAAATAATAATGAAACCCAGTATTATTACTAACAATACGTTTTTCTTTGGTACTAAAACGTATAAAACTAGTCTAACTTTTTTGCACGGTGAAACCAAAGAAAGAGGGAAAAAGGATTCTTATCTTTTAATCAATATTTTTGATGCATATTCTTTTTTGTTGTACTATTGATTGAATAATTGAATTACGCGTACGGAAAAATTAATGCTAGCTGCTTTAAAGCTTTTTCTAAACACTAAATACTATTATGATTGAACATAATGAGGCTATTTATTTATGTATACAAAATTACTTTTATTTGAAATGAAATTAACTAAAATGAAATCGCTTACATATTCTGAGAAAGTAGATAAAATAAAAGTATTCCTCGTGTAATTTATTGTGCACATCAATATTAAATGAAAATTGGTTGGAACATTGAACCGATGTACTAATACAGGTTTCTCATATTTACTAATGTCCGATTTTATTTATTTATTTATTTATTTGGAGTTTTTAGTTTATTATATTATAACAAACTCAAGTTACTTATTTGTAGTTACAATTGTTTAAAATTGTTTCATTGTTTTTCATTTGTTTGACAATAAAAGTTTTTACTTTTTACAACAAAAATTTCACCAAGACAAAAGTTTAACTACCACTTATTTCGTTCTCTCGTATGATGTAAGTTACGTTTTTTCTCTCTACTTTTGTGTATGAACTTCTGAGTTACACACACACAAAATACTCATCTTTCGTTAGATCGCGACTCAAAATATTGCTCATTCTGACGCAATCATCCCACATTTCCTGTCTACAGCAAAATTATTTTTTAAAAATGTCTTTTACAGTTAAGGCAATGAGAAGCAAAGGGATCTAGGTGGACTTTTTGAAGTTTTGAATAAAATACGTTTAAAGTTCTGATCCAAGGTAGGCTGTCATAGTTGTTTTTTCTAAATCATACTGTATAGCCGCTTCTACTCGGGTAATAGGGCAATGTCTAGCACCATAAAAGAGGAGTGGTACCATTTGTACTGGTTATCTCCACACATTAATTTTGGCGCTTACACGAGTTTGCTTCTCACTGCCTCAATTGACATAAGCACATAAAGAAAAAAAGATACATTTCTCACACAGATAAAGTTTTTTTTTTTAATCAATGAATAATACCGAAATTTTTTCCATACACTCAACTCGTTGAAGTTTGAGTTGCAACATTCGATTTGTAACCCTCCATAAAATAATGGAAATATTTTAAATTCTATTTTATTTCAAAACAACAATGAATAAGCTAGTTTTATGTTCTTCTTGTAAACGAAATTCACCTAATCTAATCTTTTTGTAGGTACACAATTAAGCATTCGTTGCCATTAGTTTGTACGTTAATTAAATTGTAACCTTTTATTACCTCGGTTGTAGCCCGTTTTTTGGATTTTTGGTGCTTTTTTGTTGTTTTCTGACAAGTTCGACATATCAAGGGATTACTGTTAAAGAAATGAAAATTAATGTATAGATAAGAAACTTTTGACATTTTCAAAATTTTTGTTAAAAATTAACTGAGTTTGAATTTTACGTGAAGGTATACTTTTGTATGGCACCACAGTCAAAAAGCAAATATATTTTCTGGTCAATAAAATCAATCTCATTACTTTTGGCGAAGACAAGTAAAATAACAAAGGCAGTTCTAAATTGATATGATTTACCATACAAAAATCAATAATTAAACTACTCCGTTTCTTATCAAAGTTTTATTTCATTTTTTCCCAACAGGGATACACAAATTTAATTAGCAGCAATGATATTATTTATTAGGGGTTGTCTTATTCTTCAAAGAATATTTCGTTTTATTAATCCTGTATAATTTCCGTCTTAAACTTCATTGTCGTTTTGTAGTACATACCAAATATTTAATTAATTATCAAAATTATTTCTGAAAGAATTGTGACGGATATTAATGTTATATTCAAATACCCACTGAAAAACAAATTTAACATCTCCCAAAATGCGACAAATTAATCTAATTCAAACTTGAAGTCCCAGTTCATATTTTATGTTTCACTGTGTGTGTGTTTCTTTTTTTGTTTATTTTATTTATTATTGAATTGTATTTATGTGCACTGTGGTCTTAATATTTCATTACTTATTGTCTAGTATCAGTATATTATTTATTCAAGCGGAGACTAATAATAAATTTTAAATTAATTAGTTTTAGGGCTTCAGAATAAATATGTTGGCTTCACGAAGGAAACATCTATTGTCATTGATTTCATGTTTGCTTTGTTTTCACAAAAAAAAAAAAAAAATCCTTTTTTTGTATGGGACTGAGTATTTGTATAGCATTTTACAAATCTTTTGTGGGTGGAAATTTATTAAAACTTTATTTGCTTCGCTGTGTGTGTGTGGCTGCTTTATAATATTTCCCTCAAAATTTATTCTTTTGAATATCGTGTAGAAATCCATCAGTGCATTTTAAACAACGTTTAGAAATTAGTGTTTTATATTTCCGACACTTTGCTTCTTAACGCAACTAAAAGTGATTTCTACTTTATTCTAGATTAAAATTATATAGGTGAACTTTAAGATAGCAATCAAGGAGTATTTCGAGTTAAATTTTAATTTGATTATTAATTACGTATTGAGCTTTATTTCCGTAAACTTTTAGTAAAGCTTATTTCCTGGAGAATATAAGGAATAAAATACCGGAGGGTTAAGACAATGACTAACTTTGAGTGGCTAAATGATTTTTGTTTGTTATAATTGATTAATTTCCTTACTGATGTATATTCTTTTACAGATGTGTTTTAAATCAAATCTCTAAAAGCGTTTTAAACCGCATCAGTTTTCATTAAAGTCATTTACTCAGAAACACTTAACGAAAAATTAAGATAAATAACATTTTACGGATACCATAAGAATTAGACAAGATAAATCCTCATTACATTTATAATTTCAGAGAAATAACGAAATTATTTGATATTTTTATATGTTTACAATTACTTTACGCAAGTAACATATGCAAAAATAAATAAATAAATAGAACGGAAAAATATATATATAGTCCTTGTAACGACCATCATTGACCAAAACCTATGAACACAATCAAGATAATATTGGCTTAACGATCGTAAAATGTTGCCAGTAGTTATCTCCAACTTTACACTTATGACATAAATCTGAAAGAGAGATAAATTTTTCCAAGTCTCCAGTAGCCGGGACTAATTGTTTATGGAATGACATTTTCGACTTTTGGGCCCACAGATATAGTACGAGCGCGAACAAATGATCCTTGTCAATCATTTGAGAAAACGAGTCCATTCCTTAAAATAGGTAGAGAAGGAAGAAAACCCACGTGCTTTATTTTCGAGAAAAGCGACAATTTTGCGGTATGGAAAAAAAATTTACCCAGGTTTTATTTTCTTTATATGATTATTTAGATATGAAAGGTTAAGTTGCAGCAATAACTGCATTGAGTTGGCAGAAAAGTCAAAATGACAAGCTTTGCAGTCTTTATTGTAACCCAACTCTCGCCAATTTTTAATTGAAATTATTTATAGGAAGAATTGCTATCTTTGACCAATGGCTGCTTAAAGAAGTAAAACCAAGACCCATCCACTTGCGTAGGATGTGGCCTGTCTAATAAGACATCTGGTTGCACAGCACAAAAATAAAATGTTTTACCTCTTTGGCTGATTTCTTCGATTCCAGTGTGACATATTCAATCTCAAGAATCAATTACAAACTTGCAAATTCCGTTCCAATTTTCCTCTCAAAATACTACCTTCACGAAAATGGACAATTCTGAAACGAGGCAGTGTCAAGGGTCAACTTTTCGCGGTCAGACTTTATTAGCGCTCGAGTTTCAACCCAGTATGTACTCTGTATTAAATTGTAAGGCGCTTGCTAAGGGTTGGGGTAATGCGGAAAAAAGTCTGAACTCTGTATTGAGCCGTAGTACACCAACGATATATGTTATATATCATATTTCATGCCTTGTTCACATATTTAGGGGGTAAATAGTAAGTTGGGCTGATTTCCAGTGCAGGACAGTCCCCGACGCAAAACACCTCAACTGTACACAACTTTTGATCTTTATTCCAAACCATGTGGATCTATGATTAAGGTGAAATAACGTAAATAAAGCACAAATATAGGAGAAAATTTTTTTTATCCTCTATTTGCGCTTTATTTACGTTGTTTTTTCACCTTAATCATATTATAGCAGAAAGCTTATATGATAATTTTTCATGTGGACCTAGCTTGGTGAAGCCTAAGGTCTAGAAGCAAAAGATTTGGGTGTGGTTCCGAGTATGTAATGTGGTTGTTTTTGAGAGTAGAATGTGTCATGGAGATGTGAAAAAACAAGTTCAAATGCAAACTTAAATTTTGTGAATGTGCATAAAAATATTCGCCGTATAAAAATGAAACCTAACTATGGCAAAATTCTAAAGAACCATTCCACATAAAACGTTCATTTTATCCCGCACAATACTTTTAAATATTAATGAACAAATTTTATCTGCCTAACAAATTACAAAGAAGTATATGAACCGTCACGTGCTGACTTTTTCGTGGAATGGCTAAATTATTTTTGTACTTTTACCTGAAAAACAGAGGTACGAATAATTTCTGACTTAAAAAAATAATAGCCTTAAAATTAGCTTTCTTTTACGGTGGTAAAATACTTGTACCACCTGCTGCAATCAGTTATTGGAATAATTAGTTTGAAAAGGTGTAAGAAAATATATTACATAATTTATGGTTCGAGTTACTTTGGAAATTCCAAAAAGCTATTTGTTTGTTTAAAATAAAGATTATTTCTCAGAAAATTTTTTTTTGAAACTTTTTCTTCATTTATTAGACATAAAATTAGCAAGGAGAATTAATATTAATAATTTACGCATAAAATCATAAGTTAAGGTGCGTGTGTTAGCCTTACTGATCCTTAGTAAGTTATTTGCAGTTTCATTTGGGTTTTTTACAAACAAAAAATCAGTCAGAATCCTTAAAGTAATTTTTGGAAAGGTCTACACTAGTTTTTTTCTTGAAAAAAAAGAAGCACATTTCTTATCTGAAGCACAGGAAAAGACCCAAATTCCACTTTTTCTAACAACACATAAAACAGAAAAAATATCTAGTTACAAAAAGATATCTCGTAATATAAACAGCTGCTGTTTGACAAACTCTTTTTTACTAAAAAAAAAAAAAACTTTCAACTCACATTTTTCGCTCAATAACTTCCGTGTTGACAGGAATCTTCTAAGTTACGACACCATTTCCTTTCACAAACTGACAGCTAAAGTGAGATAACAAGAACGGCATAATTGTTTTTGCAGTGACAAGTTTATAAAACTATCACAAGACGGAATATAGTTTTTTTCTTGACTAAACACTAACACTGTTGCGTACATTCTCTCATTCCCTTATCAGATGCTGTTGAATGATTTCACCTAAAAACAAAGTCTATAATAAAATATTATTTTATTTCAGTTTTTGGAAAGTTAAACTGAAATGGAGAAAACAGTTCGATTGTGAGGATTGTTAGTGCCTTTTGCTGCTACAAGTGAAAACACGTTAATGAAGTTATAATAACTCGCTGGTATACTAAAATAATAATTAGTATGTTATATTAGCATTTTTATTTTAAAGGATCAGAAATATTTAGGAGCTTAAATTTGGCGAAACAGTTAACACAAATTGTATTCTAAAGAGTCCAGAGTTAGTTACACCATTGCTTACTATTCACGGAACTTGGAGTGGATTTAAGAGTAAGGTCCCCTCACCCATGTGATCCAAAATCAGTACAGCTTTAGCAATTATCAGCAATCCTCTCGAGATAACTTTCATTACATTTCTAAAAACTTATAAAACATTGTATTGAATCATATTTTTGTATACGGACATTGTATTCAAACGTATTTTGTATCAGAACATATCTTATTCAGTGAAGTTTTACCCAAACTAGTTTTAACTATTTCACCACTCCATAATGAATGGTTCATTTTACTTTAGGTTTAGTTCCCAGTCCATTCGATTTTGGTCAATCTATTTAACTCAGTACAAACGTGCATCACACTAATTACAGGTGGACATATACATTATAAAACGTCCAAAAATATCAAAACTATATGTCCAAAAATAAAAAAACTAAATTAAAATGCAAGAGGTGCAAAACTACTTTTATTTCACTTTCACGAATATGAAACTATTAACGTAACTAAGACTAACAACATTTTAACCCATATAATATAGTCAAGCATACGTTGAAAGCATGGGAAAACTTTGAGGCAGACAGACAAGATACATACACAAAAATTCTTTACAGTCTGGTGCAAAATGCCAGGGACAAAATCTGCTGTAGTAATTCATGTATTTTAAATCACATACATTATCGAAACACTTCAACTTAAGGATCAAAATTGGCACTTTTCACTTTATGATTCTAAGTTTTTAGAAATGTGCAGAACAAATCAGAATATAAGAAAATCTGGAAAAAAGTTCGAGAGGTACATAAAAATCTGTGCATTTCTTAAAAAAAATAGGACATTTGGGTAGCCTAGTCAGAAGTGTCATGACTTTTCTCCTTCAACGTTGCCAAAGATAACTAGAGAGTTGTAGGATCTTCAATTTCGAGCTTTTGACGGAGAGGTGTACCAACCCCCCCTCCCCCCGTGTTTGGGAAGTTCATGCATTGACATACAAGTAGACTTGGTTTTACTCTTGTTTGGTATCATTTAGAGTTCCACTTCTAGGAAAAAGTCGAAATGACGGGCTTGTAAAGAGTATTATACTGCCTTGTGGCAGGTAAAGGGCGGTAACTGCTTTTTTTTTTTGAATTTTTATCGTCTATTGTACGTTATATCTTTATTGTACAAGCTCGCTTATTTGGTTTCCGCTGAAAAAAAGGCGCGAAAAAGACGTCTAATTCCAAGATTTCCCTATTGTTAGTATTGAATCCAAAACGTCTTCAAATATCTCGAAACTCCATTTCTGCAGATACTGGCGTTTACTGCACACGGCAGCATACTTTTAATTTCCCTTTCCGATTTATGCCCTAATATTTTAAGCATGACCCTTCCAAAACCAAAAGATAAATCTGTTCTTGAATGTTAAAGATGTTGCTTGATCAGTATACAACACATCATACTGCCTGTTTATGTGGCTTAGTAATATTTTGCCAGTGGTTATAAAATGATAGTTATTTCTTATCATGATGTCCCCACCACCAAGCATACTGTGCCTTCTCCAAAGACGGGAAGCTCGTATGCCGCCTCTTCATTTCATATATAGATCCGTACGTATAAAATCAGTGTTTTTGGCAAAAATAAAGATTAGAGTTAAACGAGTTTTTAGTGTTTTTACTTAATGTCTTCTGCCACCTCAGCATTGTGTTGATTCCGAAATTTTCAGAACATTTTTTTTCTGAAAGAGCTTGCTTAAGACATAGCAGTTCACCATTTTAAAAACAATTTGGCAAAGTTCTTGGTAAGTAGTTTGGCTAACAAATCATATTTTAACATTTTTTAATTGGTGTTCAGATTCAATTTCATTTTTACGCTTCTGCGCATGACATTACAAATGAAGAAATGCCATTCATTGATGCCGTTAGACAAGAGCGCACTATTTAATTAGCATTTCTGGCAAATTTACATGTTCTGGCAATGCTGTTGACAAGCGTAGAGCACAATTTCTTATTCACTTCTTAATTGTCATTTACTGGCAACGTGGTGGGCAGCAAAGCGGAAATATTTAGCCCGCCAATGGAGTAGTGTTCCAAAGTACATCATGTGTCACGTCATAAAGACCACGACTTGTTTCCAAAATCGGACGTAAAAAATTTAATCAAAAAAAAAAAAACCTTGGGTAAATAGAAGTTTTTCTGGCTTTATTTATTTATTTATTTTTTGCTTGTTCTATCAATTTTAGTGACTAAAATTCACTGACTTTTTTCACTAAAATTAATCGACTTTTCACTGAAAAGTCACCGACTTTTTTGACTAAAGGAAACAACCCCGTTGCTTAAATGTCTCCAGATAGTTATAGTGGTTTGACACTAAACGATTGTTGTAAAACTGATCCATTGCAGAACCGGATAAAAAGCATGTTTATTTGGGAGAGCTTCTTCTAAAAACATTTACAACTTCAGATACTGAAGTGAAACATTATTTTTCCTGTTGAAAGTTGACAAATTATTTGTGCTGGCGGCTCACACATAAACCTACATCCAAAAAAAGAAAAAAAATGTGGCCCTTGATAGCATGTTTATTTCACGGGCTTCAAGTAAATAGCTAGCATAAAAATCAAAGCACCCAATAAATCAACTTCATTGTAGTCAACGAAAACAGGAGAAATTTAATGCACTGACAGACGTATAAATCACCTTGTGCCTGGAAAAACGACGGAGATACACTTGAAGATGAAGCGCAAGAACAAATTGTATTGTGCAAATTTAACAACTATATTTAGTGAAAGTTTCCATGCAAAAATTGAGAAGCTGTTCGCATAGAGACTAAAGTAAAATAGGTATACCAAAGAGATATATGCGACTCTTTCTCATCTTAATTGGTTTACGTAATGTGTTTTCATTTCTCTCCAAGGACTAATTTTCACTCTGAGTGTTAAAAATTACAAATAGGTAGTTTTCTTTGAATTTTAAGTGTCTAATAAAATACTTAAATGGATATTGTTCTTATTTTTTTACTTTATTAATGTTCCATAGGGTTTATTGGTTACGTGAGCATTTCTATTTTTTCTTAAGTGCCCGGCCTTATCATACATATTCCCATTATTTAATTAGCGGTTTTGTGAAAATAAGCTTCATTCTTAAGGGGTGACATTCTTGGTAATAATTTCTTGGAGTATTTTCACAAATGAGAACGTAAAAGAATGTCCTACTGAAAAGGAACTTCAGTAATAACATTGTATTATGCGACTGAAATGTGAATAAATAACTCGAAAATAGGGATAAAAACCTTAAAAATTATCCTATTTCAGAGAATAAGCTTTAATGCAAATGCATTTCTGTAAAAATATTATTTTAACCTTTCAACGGGAGCGAGTATCTCAGATATACACTAAAAAGGAATTTCTTTTTATAGCTTTACGCTACATAGAGCTTAGAACGTCTGACTAACTCTACGCTACATAAAGCTACGAATGTCTGACTTTAACTATTACCCTCCTCCCCTACACCTAAGTTAGCTCTCATTAACATTTTTCTCGCATCACTAGCAGTTCGCACATGATAAAGGGACATACAGGCAGTGAGAAGTAAAGGGATGCAAGTGGCAAATTAAAAATCTGAAGATAACCAGTACAAATAGTAGGGGAACCTCTCCTCTGTCTTGGGACAGGAGACGGTACTAGTAGCCCTGGTAGGTGCTGCTGTACAGCATGATTTAGAGAAACTTTTCAATGAAAGTATACCTATGAGCCAATCTTTAAACGCGTTTTACTCAAAACTTGAAAATGTCCACTTACATCCCTCTGCTTCTCACTGTTTTAATGTGGTCGACATGATTCTCGTTCTGCCTGCAGTTAAAAACCAGAAGTTTACAATAGCCGTGCGGACATGCATTGAAATACTGAACAATCTTCAAGAAGCCGATGACAAATATCTCAGTAATCATATTTAAACTATTTCAAAAGTATATAATTTTGTGTTTAAAGTAATTTATAATTTTGTTCGTATAAATAATACTTATATGCCGAGGGCTACTAACAAGTAGAGGACCAGAAAACAAGTAAAGACTGAAGAATGCATAACATTGCGTCATTACTTATTAATCACTTTTGTTAAAAATCTTTGAACAAAAGACTCATTAATAAACTTTATGCGAATGCTTTTAGTTAATGCATTCATTAAAATATTTCACCCAAAAGTCATGACTGATAATGTTACAAGTTTTCAGTCAGCAAAGCAATTTTCCTAAAGCTGAGCCCAAAGTGTTACAATACACATTTTTTCAGAGTCATTTAAAAGATCAATACTGTTGCTTAAAATACAAAAGGAAGCATGTTCTTTAAAACCATACGTGAATGAGCTTTTACTAAATTTCTATTTCAACGGAAGATAGTTTCTGTAAATAAAATATGATGAAGAGGTGGCAAAACCATTCTCTTCTGCTTTGCCCGTTTACTTTTATTGTACATTTTTCAAAGCAGCTGTCAAATTGATGCCTCTTTGAATCTCTCTTTCGCGTTGTGTCAAAAGTTTTGTAAAGAGTGTATTCCTTATTTGAACACATGATGCGACATTTCGCATTCTTTCAAAGCATACAAGTGAACAAAACTGAGATCATTAAGTAAAAAGTGGAGGTTTTACAAGAGAAATGCATTAAAGAAAGCAGTTTTTATTTGAAAAAGTCCTGCTAATCTATGTCAAATACTCTTTATTTTGCAATATTCCAACAATCGGTTATGCCAGGGCGGCAATTTAGGACTTAATACCCTCAATTCTGTCTCGCATCAACTTAAATATTTTGGTGTCATTTCTTATACCAAAGTACAAACTTTCCAAAATAAAGACTTTAGTTTAAACGTAAGTTTTTAAATGTAATACACAATGAATATTACAAATAGTCATTTGAAATTACGTAGTAATGTTATGAAGATAAAATTAAAATTAATTAAGTATAGTTTACTATTTAAACACATATATTCAAATTAAATTTCATGCAGAAGTTTAATATTTTTTTGCAGGTAATGTTTGAAAAACGAGTTTTAAAGCACATTTGTTTTTTTTAAGAAAACAAGATTCAAAAGTTTATTATGAAAATGATAGTCGTGAGCTATTAAATATGTGATGCATAAATTTTTCATAAATTTTGTGCTAGGAGAAGGAATGATTTTACTAAGGTTTAAGATGTTTTGTAAAAAAAAACGGTAATGTTTTTATGCTTCAATAAAATCATTTTTAAAGATATATTTCGATTTTCCTATATTAATAAAACGTGGAAAATACCTTAAGTGCTTTTAAGAGTATCATAAACATGCATTAGTTGAAACCCATACGTTAGGAGCTGAGATTTTCATTAATTTAAACTTTTTAAATTAATAAAATGATCAAAACTAATGTTTTCGGTTGAGATAAAACATGTGTCAGAATGAAAATTTTCAGTGAAGTCAAGGAGGAAAGCGTTCATCCAGACAGTAATTTAAGCCTCCCAAATTAAGCCTTTAGAGCTTATTCATTGTCACATATAATCATTTAAAACTTGTCTATAGTTTTTTTATTCAAAGCTGTTCAAAATATTTTAGACCAAACCTTAAATGAAAAAAGTTGATTCAAAATACTTTATTACTTAATGTTTTTTCACTTCTTAGTACGTGTTACGACCTTAATAATTAACATTTTTTGCTTAGAGAAATGTAGGGAATTTTCATCTGTTTTGAAGGAGTTTCCATATTGCATACATTTTTTAAATCTAACAAGGAAGGCTATAAAGTATTTATACAGCATGCAATTAAATAATGTTCTATTAAGTTGTCGGCAAACTAGTTTTGACTAATTGGTTCACGACAAATGCCTACCTACAGCTTCTATATTGCTTTATTAAAATTTTAAACTCGATTGTAATGCGTTTGTTAATCGTAGTTAAGTACAATAAGGGTTTTCTTTTTTGTTTAAAGAGTAACAAAATTAATGTCACGTATACTTTTTTTAACTTAAAAATTACAAACGATATGTCTGTACCTCACAGCCAGAACAACATATGTCACATAATCGTAACTTTAGAGCAGAGAGAAAAAAGAGTGTCTGGCTCATGAGTGATTCCATACCAACTCAACCAAAATAAAAAAAGTTGGTTGCATGACCAACTCTGATTTTCTTTAAATTTGGTACACAGATTGATAATATAAAGGCATGAAAAAGTCCAAATTTTTAGGTTCCTGCTCCTCTTATTTTTTGAGATACGGGTCCTCGAAGTTTGTCCGCCCGCTCAAAATGCCAAGAAATTGATGTTCTTTGTTTTTTTTTTCTTAAAAATTCTACTCATGCAATATAGAAGTGTTTGGTATCTATGAGAACTAGTCACTTCAGGCATTCAGAAAAAAAATATTACAATGTTTAAAATGAAAACGGTTAAGGTACAGTACACTTAGAAGTTGCCACCACAAAAATTTGATTTTGCCGATTTCGCTGAAATTGAGACATTGATTACAAAAAAAAGGGGGGGGGGGAACAAAACCAATGGTTTGTTCACTTTCTGGTAGTGTACTGGTGTTCCCTATAAATAATTACACAATAAATTATTTGGATTTTACACTCCTTCTTGGAAATATTTAAGCTGAAAGACAACCCATAAGGCAAAAAAACGCAATTTTGCCCATATTGGCAGCTATATTTCTCCTAAAGGGAGAGCACTAGGAACTTGTTATTTTTTTTTAAAGAAGCTACTGATATGTTAGCTATTCACAGGAAAAGAGTTTACTTTTGGTATTATTTGCATAAATAGATATCCCGCTGATAGCATATGCATGTTTTCCTCGAATACCATATTATTGTGTTCGTCCCCTTAGACTTAACAATAATAAAAAGAGATGTAGAAAATAAATTAATCTTACAAACCTCTTAATTTTTAAAAATTCAAATTAGTAACTAACAAAGAGTTGAAATTTTCAACCTATACAGCCCCTTGCCCCTTCCTAAACTGCATAAAAGAAATCGTAGTTGCTGCCAAGATAGTTACACTTCTGTAATTTGATACTTATTTTCATTTTATATGATGATTAAATCTATCAAGCTCAAATCTTTTCGTCTTGAAATTCAATGTTCATTGGTTTAAAATTTAAACAAGCAAAAGGAAATGGAAAGAAAGGGCGATCCCCCTTAGAACTAGGGGATTTCCCTTTTACTTATTTGTTATTTAATGATTGGTTTAAAAGAAAGAGTTAGAACTAGTGGATTTTCCTTTATTGTTTGTATTTTAAATGATGATTGGTTTAAAAGAAAAGGGAATAAATACTCTTATTCTCGATGCTTTATTGTTGGTAGAATATAGAATGCTTCGTTGGATCTGTGAACAAGTATTTTAGTCCGTTAACTAGTTGTTTTCAGTTCTTATCGAAGCATGTTTTACATCAGTTTTCAAAAGATCAGCGTGGGATTAGATAGGTTATTCTAGTTTTTATTCTTCAGGAATTGTACTACATCTATAACTTTTATTTTATATTGTAAATATTTGAATATTGATAAGGTGAAATGGAAATGGATGCTAAAATTAAAAACTCTTTATCACCATGTTCAACTGGTAGCCAGTTGAATGATAGTTGCCCTAAAATATTCTATACAAAACGAAAAGGTATCATTTTATTTGCTTCATATTCATGTGATAATCAAGAAATTCTGAAGTTAAGATCTAAGTGTAAGGACATACAGACTGTGTTATCACCAACTCAAATGGAAAACTAATTCCTGGAAGAAAACTATGCCATCAATGTGAACGAATGCTAGAAGCATCCATAGAAGTTGCAAGTAATGAAGAGGACCATTCGGAAAGAAGATGCATTAAATGAAAATTTTAATATTCTTGGAGAGAGTCCTATAAAGAATACAAAACTTAGTGCTAAAAATTTTTAGTTATATGGAAAAAAGAAATCAGAAAAGGTTATCACAGCAGTTAAAACAATGATAGCTTCTGTTTTAGATGTTGATGAAGTTGATCTTTCTGAAAATAAATGTAATAATTGCAAATTTTAGCATGAAGATAGTGTCGACTTAAAGAAAATTCTCTCTGCGCTAAAGCAAAAATTTGAAGCTGAATCTACAACTATAAGTGAAAAACTGCAAATTCTCACTATAATCCCACAAAGCTGGAGCATTGAAAAATCATACACGTTTCTCGACGCAACTAAGCACATGGTAAAGAAAGCCAGAAGATTGACAAAATAGAAAGGCCCATTAGGAGTACCAGGCCCTAAGAAAGCTGCTTCTACAATACCTGAGCATATAAAAAAAGATGCAATAGAATTTTACGAAAGACTCGATGTTACCAGAATCTGTCATGGTAAAAAACGATTATATATCTGTGTGACAGCCTGGAAAAAGTAAAGAAGTAATCCAGAAACATCTCATTTTGTGCATTCTTAAAGAAGCGCACGCACTGTTTAAAAAGGAATACCCCAATTACAAGATTGGATTTTCAAAATTTGCTGATCTACGACCAAAATAGTGAGTGTTAGCTGGCAAGGGCGCCCATATAAGGGGGCAAAGGGGGGCTCAAGTTCCCTAGAAATTAAAACTTCCTTACTTTTAGTACTTTTTTCTTTGCAAAAATATAAAAATATTTCTTCTCCAGCCATTAATGAATAAGTAATTAAAAATGTAAAATTTTAATGACTCTAATCTGTCCTGAAATCTGCCTCCATGGGGAAAATATCCTGCTAAACTATGGTTAAAATATCTGAGCCCCCCCCCCTTTACAATTTTGCATATGGGCGCCCATGTTAGCTGGTAGTAATGGAATACACACGGTCTGTGTTTGTGTGATTCACCAAAATATGAAGCTAATGATGGCTTCTCTGAAACGATGTGCTAATTCATCACTCACTAATATTTTGTCTCATTGTGTGTGTGACATTACCAATGACGAATGCATGCTAGGACTTTATTCACAGTGCCCACTACAAACCAAATTTGAAGAATTTTTAATGGACGATAAAGAATCTGAGGTGTCCTTTCAGCAGTGGATAACTACATACCAGTCAACACTCATTTCATTTACGTTGTCTGTACCTGATATTAAATCTGAATTTTTATTGAAAATGAAAGCTTTGGCAAAACACCATTACATTGCAAAATCTCAATCAGAATATTTGAAAACAAGGAAATCATATCTAAAACCAGATGAGTGCATTTTATTGTTTGATTTTTCTGAAAATTTTCGTTTTATCGTACAGGATGCAATACAGGGGTATCACTGGGAAAACACTCAAGCTACTCTCCATCTTTTTGTAGTATACGGTCCGGTCAGATGATGGCACAAAAGTAATTTTCATGTGCATGATCAGTGACTGTTTGAAACATGATACGGTGGCAGTAGCTACATTTCAAAGGCTTGTACTTCCATACTTAACATCATTACAGCCCAACATGAAGAAAATAATTGATTTCAGTTATGGTAGCTCAGCAGAATATCAAATTATTCAGCACAATTTCAAAATCTTTTCATCAAATGTCTAATATTGTTATAAAATGCAGAATTTAAATTTTTTTTTAATGCAGTAATATGTTAATTTTTTTGAATTCTTCTAGATATAGAACAAGAAAAAAATGCATTATTTTTCTTTTTTATTATTGTAAAGTCTGAGGAGACGAACACAAGCATATGGTATTCGAGGAAAACATGCATATGCTATCAGCGGGATATCTATTTATGCAAATAATAACCAAAAGTAAACTCTTTTCCTGTGAATAGCTAACATATCAGTAGCTTATTAAAAAAAAACAAGTTCCTAGTGCTCTCCCTTTAGGAGGAATATAGCTGCCAATATGGGCAAAATTGCGTTTTGTTGCCTTATGGGTTGTCTTTCAGCTTAAATGTTTCCAAGAAGGAGTGTGAAATCCAAATAATTTATTGTGTAATTATTTATAGGGAACACCAGTACACTACCAGAATGTGAGCAAACCATTGGTTTTGTTTCCCTGTTTTTGGAATCAATGTCTCAATTTCAGCGAAATTGCCAAAATCAAATTTTTGTGGTGGCAACTTCTACGAGTACTGTACCTTAACCGTTTTCATTTTAAACATTGTAATATTTTTTTCTGAATGCCTGGAGTGACTAGTTTTCATAGATACCAAACATTTCTATATTGCATGAGTAGAATTGTTAAGAAAAAAACCCAAATAACATCAATTTCTTGGCATTTTGATCGGGTGGACAAACTTTCTAGGACCCGTATCTCGAAAAATAAGAGGAGCAGGAACCTAAAAGTTTGGACTTTTTCATGTCTCTATATCATCAATCTGTGTACCAAATGTAAAGAAAATCCGAGTCGGACATGCAACCTTCATTGGTTGAGTTGGTATGGAATCACTCTCATGCAAAAGACTGGATGCGCGCTCTTTATATATATATTTTTTAAGAATTGCTTTCGCATGACTCGATGTAAAATAGGAGTCTACATACTCATAGACAGCAAATTGCAATCTATGAGTATGTAATGAATCTGGAACTTGCGTCAGTCTGGCTCTAAGGTACAGGTATTGGAATGTCATTTCAATATTAGCAAAGAATCAAATATTAAGATTACAGATTGCAGGTATTATATTTTTATTATTCTTGAAAATTCACTTTTGAGGTAAATATTTCTCTACCATTACTAGCATGGAAAAATCAATACGTGGAGAGAAAGGATTCAAGACATAATACAATTATTTCAATAATTCGTTGTACACCACTGACAAATTAAATTTTCTATCAATAAGTTACTTTTTAGAACTTAAAAGTGCATTTGTTTGGCGTTTAATGTCACTTGTTTTTAGCCTTTAGCTTATGTTCTCTCATAGCTGTGCAAAAAATATTAAGATCAAATGGAGTAATGGTCATGTTTTTTTTTTTTTTTTTTTTTCAATGAACGGAGTACAAAAGCAGTGTAATATTTATCAGTAGTACTAAGGTTTATATTTTATGAATGAAACATTTCATAAAAAGAAATCGATCATAATACTGTTGTTTTAAAATGTTGTTATTGTTTGACCACGGATTGTATGTAATTCGGCAATCTGTCAAGTGAAGACGATTCCATCTAAATGAATCTAGGGAGAAGGGAAAATAACGATGGGATTTTGATGCACGAGCTTTATAGTGTCACTAGTGCCTTATTCATTTATTGCATTCTCAAAAATAAAATAAAGGGAAACAAAAATAGGGAAACAAGGGAAGGAAAATAAAATATTTTTATTTCGATCAGGAACGTAAAAGCAAAATGGAAAGCTGAAAAATGTGTTGTGAATAAATAAATCAATTTTTGCCGTGAGAATATAGATCGAATATACTTAAGATTTAAAAAATGTTGCTGTGAGCAAATTTTCATTTTTACAAAACTAAGGCTAAATAATAGAGAGGCAAAAGTGCACATCTAAAAGAAACCAACTAACATCCCTATAAACTAATAGATACGTTCATTTCCGCCTATATACGCGATATTAGCCTTTCCATGTAATCGATGGTCAGACAGTACATATGTGTCAAATGAAAGACAAAGAAAACGACGCTCCCCCCCCCCCCACCACCATTTTTCATTACTGAATGTGACACACATGACTATAGACTGCACACTAATTTATTAGAGTGAAAAAATACAAGAAGTGTGACAAGTTACTCTTTTTAATAATAATACACTCCATTGAAACTTAATTTACTTCTCAGTTCCTTAAAAAAGGTATGTATCTAAAAAACGTTGTTTAAAGTCATTCTGCATTAACTTCAAATTTTTCAAAAATGCATGTTGTTTTTAAAATATTTTTATGAGGTTACAGAGTAAGTACATAAATAGACTTTTTATAACTTTTAACTAGTTTTATAAGGTACCTTTTTTTTTTCCAAATGCTAAGGAAAATGTGCGTAATTATTCTGTGAATTTCAGTCATTATTAGTTATGCTACACTGTATGACCAAAAGTAATGGGGTACTTTCAAAAATTCACATTTTTACGGATTTCTCAAGAAATAAAATACTAATTGCTCTGTAATTTTTTTCACATAAAAAGTATACTCTAACTGTCGTTTTCTAATAACAATTAAGTCTGCTTTTCATTTAGAAAACCAGCAAGAAATTGAGGAAACAAAAAAGGTTTTTAATCATTTTTCTTTGTAAATGACTGGGAATAAACTACAAATTTCGAAAATAAGTTAAAAGCCTATCTGAAATTTATTTTTATATTTTCGTGAAAGTATCTCTTATACCCATTGAGATATAAGCATTTCTTTCAAAAATGCAAACTTTTTTCCAAAGGTTTTCTTCTCATATCAAGTAGAGTTTCCGTCAAACGTTTCTCAACGTTCAGAATGTTTGACAACATAGTAGAGAAACATAAATACTAAAATTTGAAGTTAAAATATTGAAAACTTAATGAAATATGAACATTTAAAGAAAAAGTTTCGCTGATTTACGCAAAAGGTAGCAATTTGTTACGTTTATAATCCAAAGCTCAGATATATTTTACAACTCATTAAAAAAATTCCACTTCAATATCTTTAAAATTAAAAAAAATATCAGCGATCTAATGAGTCGAATTTCTATAATTCTTGAATAGGCGACGCATTGTAAGGGGTCATTCGCTAACTAGCAATACTTTCCTGCTATCGTAGCAGAGTGATTCATGATAAGAACGGATTATTTGTGAACGATCCCTCACGATTCGTCGTCCAGCCAAGAATGATTAAAATTCGGCTCATTAGATCGCTGATAACTTTTTAAAGTTTTAAGATATCAAGGTGGAATTTTTTATGAAATGTAGGCTATATCTGGGCTTCCAATTATAAAAGTTATAAATCGCTATCCTTCGCGCATGCGCAGTGAAAAACTAATTGCTTTAAACGTTCATATTTCATTAAATTTTCAATATTTTAACTTCAAATTTGAATATTATGTTTCTCTAATATGTTGTCAAATATTCTGAACGTTTAGCAACGTTTGATGGAAACTCTGCGTGATATGAGTTGAAAATCTTCAAAAAAAGTTTGTATTTTTGAAAAAAATGCTTGTATCTCCGTGGATATAACAGATACTTTCACGAAAATATAAAAATAAATTCTAGATAGGCTTTTAATATTTTTCTGAAATTTATAGCTTATTCCCAGCATTTTACAATGAAATGTGATCAAAAACCTTTTTTTTTTTTTGTTTCCTTCATTTGTTGTTCGTCCCCTAAATGAATAGCAGACTTAATTTTTGTTGGAAAATGGTTGCTGGTGGTTGCCTTTTGCGTGAAAAAGAATTACAGAGTAATTGGTGCTTTATTTCTTAAGAAATCCGTAAAAATGTGAGTTTTTGAAAGTGTTCCAAAACTTTTGTTTATATAGTGTATGTTAATGCGATAACTTATAAGTGTAGAAGACTAAAGAGAAAAGAGAAAGATATTAAAGAATATGAGGTTTATAAAAAAAGACTTAAAGATTTTTTTTTTTTTTTTAGCAAGAGATAAAACATTTAATTTACAGCCATGATCATTATGACTCGTGTTTTGTTTCTTTTGTGCATCTTTTTACTAACGATGTATTAAAATATTTTTAAAAAACTTAAAAAATTATTTTTAAAGGGAATGTGAAGGTTGGTAACAAGTTTATTCATTCAGGAAAAACCTCTTTGCTTTTCTCCTATTTAAAAAATGATACATGCATTTTAATATTTCCATCTTAAGTATTTTTTAAAGCTAACACAGTTGCCTGCTATTTATAGCATTTAATTTTTGTTGTAAAAACTTAATGGTAAGTAATCCTATACACGGAAAATTTTACTAAATATCTCTAGTGCTCAGTCGTTATAATGACAAGATTTCACGTATTTTAATTGGTAAATCTTGTCTTTTTGATTTCCTTTTACAAAAAAAGGAAGTATTGTATTCGCGAAAAAAAATTTCACTCAAAAATTGGCCTTTATTTCCGTTTTGCTCTCCCCCAAATGAATATTGAGTTTTTTTTTTTTTCCAACCTGACCACCTGTGGATATGTGCCTGAGAAAGTATAGACACCCGAAGTATCCATTTTGACAATCCCGAGTTAATTACAACGAGTTTTCTCGTAACGACTTTCTGCACGTATGTATGGGCGTATGTGCGTATGTATCTAGCTTAACTCAAAAACGGTATGCCCTAGAAGGTTGAAATTTGGTACGTAGACTCCTAAGTGAGGTCCAATTGTGCACCTCACTTTTTGGTTGCATTAGAATGTTCCAAAGGGGGTATTTTACACCTTTTTAGGGTAAAATTGTTAATTTCAATGCAAACTCAAGCGGTGCTATAATTTGGCAAACATTTGGCAATATGTCGCCAAGTTTTTGGTCACAAAGTTTTTTCGCCAACTTAGCGACGAATTTGGTGGTCTGTTTAAAAGTTTTCTTTGCTTCAGTTCGCAACAAAATTTGGGGTGAAAATATTTAAAGTGTTTCTTTGCTTACTCCGAGGTTCTATTATTATTAAACTGGAGTAAAAGAAAGTTATGTGATGCACATATCAGCTCGTTAAATGAGGAATTTGAAGGTTTTTGACTTGAGAACATCATAAATTGAACTGCATCTGCGTTTTCTGTAATACATAAACAAAAATGTGAACTTTCTCTGCTTAACAAATAGGTTTGCATGATATTACTTTTCACTTATATTAGATGAATTAAAGTTGTAGAGATTTAGTATTTTTGCTTCATTATGTAATTTCCATTGGAAATGTCTTTTTATAAGTCAGGTATAAAAAATATCTTGTAAACTCTGACATTGTGTTACTTTCCGTTTTTTTTATACCTGTTAACGTGTAAGATGTTTTTTATTTGTCTATAAATGTTTCTCAAATCATGAATTTTTACAGTATTCCTACTTTTACAAATCTGATGCAGTTATAATTTGTTCATTGTATTTTTTGCCTCCTTTTTGAACATTTAACAAATATGATTATTAATTACAATATAAAAGAAATATGTTTTATTCCTTAGTAAGTGATGCGTGTTATTCTTCGACAAAATATAGTTTGAAAAATTAGAACACAAAACTTCAACACTATCAGGAGTATTAAATAATTCATGGAGAAAGTCTACTTCTCAGTCACACGTAACTAATTGAAAACTGTTTGTGTGCCTAGCTACTAATGGATTTGAAAACAGTATGATACACTCAGTAACATGAAATAAAAAAAATGGTCGGCTTTTCTCGTGTGCACGCAACTAGGTTCCTTAACTCAATCATTTCATAAAATTTGAGCCACCTTGAAAATTACAAGTCAAAATGCAGAAGAAAGTGTTCACATAAGGTCTGGCCCCATTAACTGAAACAGAAAGTATTTGTAGCATAAAAGGAAATGTTTACAGAAACTAAACCAGTAGACGGAAAGTATTTGATTCGTTAAGCATGTTTTTTTCAACGGCAATAATGCTGACTTGTAGTATTCTTGGAGTATTATCTATGCAGTACTTGTTGGTAAAACCCTTTTTCATAAAGAAATAAAATGTTTTTACAGTTTCACCTCAAAATCCTGCTCTGAATAATTTTACTGTCTACAAAAAGCATTTGTTTGGTCACATTTTGATTTCAGAATAAAAATAATAGATATTAAGCTCTTTCATCTGGATAAGAACTTGCAAGGACATAAGTGATGGATTTAGTTTTAGTTGAAAGTTGTAATGGAATGTTAGTGTCTTATTTAAAACCATTTAACAGATGCACATTTTAGCATCATCAAGATGATTATACAAATTGCTACATCTCTTCAAATTTCCCTGAATGAATATTCAACGATGTTGCAGTTTAATGTCACTCGAATAAAGTCGAATAAAAATACATTAATAAAACGAAAGGAAAGTAAATGTTGAAAATAGCACCATTTTCTCTTTTATTTTTGAAATAGACGATGAAAATAAACAAAAATTGCATTTTGTTTAGATATGAATTTTGTAAGAATGTAAAACGTTAAAGGCGATAAACTAAAAAAGAAAGTGTCGGACATTTATTCGTAAAGATGACTGGTAATTAAATTTCAGCTGTCAAGATTTTGAGACGGTATAAGATGAAGAAAATGGTCTTTGTAAACCTTTTTAATTGAGACGAATGTAAAATAAGACACTAGAAGAATGCTATAAAATTGAAAAAACTATTTTTTTTGCAGGATCTTTTTTCAAAAGTTTTACATTTTTGATTTATTATGTTTTTAGGCATGAGTGCGATACTCAAAGAAAAAAAAAGGAAAAAAAGCAGTATTAATTAGTACTTTACTTTCAATATTTTACTACATCTTAAGAAACTAAAAAAAGCGCCACAGTAGCAAATCCCATTTATAAAACGTCCTGATGTAGAGAATTCGGGCCCAATTTCATAATCGACGCTTAAACTTTTAAGCAACAATCTGAAATAAAACAAATTCTTTAGTTTGCAGAAGATTAAATTAATGTTACATTTGGGTTGTAAAACACTTTTGTTACATAATATGTTTCATTCATTCCGAGAAAATAATTTTAAGGTTAATGGTAAGCAATATTTTCATATTTTAGATTTTACCACACTCTCCAAACTTTGAGCAATTATTGTTTTCTACTAGAAAGATCGGCAAAGCAAAAAGAAAATTTTAATTAATGCCCAAAATATATTGTTATTATAAACATGCTTTATTGAATCCGCACCTGTTGGACTATAATGATGTTATCTATACTGTACAAGTAGAATGAAAGGGCCAACTTCTCCTATTAGATTATCCACTATGGAAGATCCCCTTTTAGTGAAGGGTTCGGATTGCTAAGCGATACGAATGGAACTGCTTGCTTGATTCTGTTTTAAACAGTGGAACAGTCCACCGTTCTGCCACCCGTTCTGCCACTGAGCTATCGTCGGCACAACTGCTTGTTTTTTTCCGGAGTTTGGAGAAGAATAGCGAGCAAGAGACATGGTAGTCCAATAGTAAAAAAATGAAGGTAAATTAGTTTATTTTAAACAAACGGGTCATTCCATACAGATTCAACGGATGAGTGCGCTCGACCATTTTTTAATTTTTTTGAAACTCATATCCCAAAAAAATGCATATGAATGATGTTTAAAACCACTTTTATTTTTTCTCTAACCTTAACCCTTGATTTTTTAGGTCATCAAAAGACATTTTCGCAGTCAAAAATGGGACTTTTAGACCTTTGCATTTTGGCCCAAAATCTATCTGAATTACATTTATGGCAGTTAATTTTACGCTTTTATGTTAAAGTGTATAAAATGATAGTCTTACATGTTGAGTTACGTGACTGTAACTTAATAATTAAAATAATGGCAACAGGTTAAAGTTCAAGGTCAAATGTAAAATTTTTACTCATTTCAAAGGGTCATAACTCGCTTAGGGGATAAAAACACAAAGTGAAATATGGCAAAAACTAATTACTGGAGTTACACTAATGAGAAAATATAACTATAATTGTGTGTTTGTTTACCCTTTATAAATTACAGCCCCTCAAAGATCAGAAAATTGAGAAAAATGACATTTGTAGACCCCTGTAAACCAAAAGGGGATGGAATTAAAAATAAAATTTCTTGGCTAAGTGAATATTCTATTCTAGTACTATACATGTTATATATATTGTTTTGTGTATTTGGTTTTTTAATAAAGATACAGGTCTTTTAACTAGCAAAATTGCTCAATTTCATTCACACACCAAAACTGAAATAAAAAGTGTGAAAACTTCATTGCACTTTCTTAAATTACGTATAGTGTGCTCTATGTAATATATTATACTGAGAAAAGATATTTTAAGTATAAAAATAATTATTTTAATTTGATAACTACGAAATATTTAGACATAAATGAGTAGTTCATGCATGAGTGACAGTTTAAGTAGTTAATTTATAGACTATCTACACACACAAATTTTCAGTACATACAAACATACGCTCTGTACATTAACTTATGTAACTGAATTAAACAAGTGCAAAAACATTATCTACATAGTTGAAAGGAAAAAAAAAGGTGCGTTTTTCATTTCTTGCTTCCGTGTAGTTTTAAGAAAATGAACTCACACAGCAGTACTATAGTTCTGGTGGTGACACAGCATATGGCGTACTGAAATACTTTACTCAAATACACAACAAAAATAGAAAGCACTTTCCTAATTTATGTAATCACGAAACGGATGTCAACTTGAGAGCTGAATTGCATTTCTATGCAATATCACACTGTAATGGACATTGTAACAGAACCAGAAGAACCGTTAAAAGAATTGATACTACTAAGACTAGCTTGCAAAGAACTACTAGAAGTCACATTTTAATTCCTACAGAAATGCATACCTTCTGCATTTTTGCTACTAAACATTGCATGTATAATTGTGAGCATTCAGTATATTAAACTAGCTGAAAAAATGCCGCAAGAAAGGTTTGACTCTGCAAATAAAATTCGCAATACAATATTTAATCACTGCTTTATGCCACCGTATTTACATGTTATCTCTGTAAAATTATTGTCCCCTACCAATAGGTATGAAAAATAGTGTGTTACTAAAAAGATTATTAAAAGAAAATAGCCATCATTGTCAAAAAAGTTATTACACCGCTTGTGTTGATCACTAAATTTAGAACTCCTGTCATTGTCTTGCTCCTAGTATATTTTCAAAGTATCAAATTATGAATGTGCCTTGGTAAAGCATTACAAAACGTCATATACTTGAGTCACCATTACAACTATAGGACTACTAGGTGAGTTCATTTTGTCAAAACTACACTCAAACATGAAATAAAAAACGCACTTTTTAAAATTTAAATTTTGTATATATAATGTTTTTGCATATGTTTAAGACAATTTAGATATGTTAATGTGTATTGAAAATTTGTGTATGTAGATAGTCTATAAATTAACTACTTAAGCTGTCAATCAAGTATGAATTACTCATTCATGTCCAAATATTTCTCAAATTAAAATAGTTTTTTATACTTAAAATATGTTTTTCCAGTATAATATATTATATAGGCCATTTAAGAAAGTGCAATGAAGTTTTCACACTTTTTATTTCTGTTTTAGTGAGGAAATTAACTAGCAAAATTGCTCAATTTCAAAGACCTGTATCTTTTTTAGAAACCAAATACACAAAACAATATATATAACATGTACAGTACTTGAATGGAATATACAATTGGCCAAGAAATTTAAATTTTAATTCCATCCCCTTTTGGTTTACAGGGGTCTAAAAATGTCATTTTTTGTCATTTTTCTGATCTTTGAGGGGCTGTAACCAATAAAGGGTAATTAAACACACAGCAACAGTTACATTTTCCTATTAGAATGGTTCCAGTGATTAGTTTTTGCCGTATTTCATTTTGTGTTTCCGTCCCCCTACGCGAGTTATCCCCCTTTGAAATGAGTAAAAATTTTACATTTGACCTTGAACTTTAACCTGTTGCCATTATTTTAATTATTAAGTTACAGCCACGTAACTTAGCATGTAAGACTATCATCTTATGCACTTTAACATCAAAGCGTAAAATTAACTGCCATAAATGTAATTCAAATAGATTTTGGCCAAAATGCAAAGGTATAAAAGTCCCATTTTTGACTGCGAAAATGACTTTTGATGAAATCGAAAAAATCAAGGGTTAAGGTTAGAGAAAAAATAAAAGTGGTTTTAAACATCATTCATATGCATCTTTTTGGGATATGAGTTTCAAAAAAATTAAAAATGGTCGAGCGCAGTCATCCGTTGAATCTGTATGGAATGATACAAACAATAGTTATTGGGATTTCAGATGAAAAATGTACGAATTTCGAGATTTACGTGTTATAAAAGACTTATCCCAGCTTTACAATTGTGTCGTGTAGTTGCAAAACCGGCCAATTCCTCAATTTTGGGGAACATGTTTTTACAGTGTTTTGGGTACTAAGATACATGTTCCACCTATTGAATACCTAAAGTCACGGCAAAACCGGCAAAATCCTCATTTAACATGCATTTGAAAATCATGATGTGCCACAAACCCGGCCAAATTCTCTCGTCCGTGAGTTTCAAAACCGTCCATGTCCATATCCGCTAGATTCCGATGCCGATCCAGATCTGGAATGTTCTTTTTCAGCTTGCATCAACCTGTTTACCTTTCCCTGTGCTTTACAGTCGTCGTGTGTAATGTTAGTCAGTGGTGCGCGTTGCTTGACGGCTGTGGTGGCCGAAGTAAAAACACAACAATGATGTTCATGCTTCAATACTGGATGACTCTTTACGTCCCAACCCATCTTTAAAAAGTGGAAGTCATTTTCCCAAATCCTGGAACTTTCTTTCATTCCTCCAAATCGTGTTTCCGCCCAAATTGAGAAGAAGTTGAAAAAAATTGAGACCCTCGTTCAGCCTTCAGAATTCGACGACATTCTCTTGGAAAGTGAAACAGTGTATAAACCGGGAAGAGACAACACTGATCTTGATTGGAAGAGGACCAGCAGTACTAGCCTCAAACCCCCAGCACAATAGCCATTTCAAATTCGCAACCAACAAAGAGATTTTTCATAACCAAGCAGAATAATAATGTGCTGGTTCAAGGAGCGATTTTCTATAGATCTGAGGTTGGAGCAAAAAAATGTCTGTTGCGAATACTAAGCATTGCAACCAGTAAGGTTACGAGTGTATTTCCAGGTTTAGTGGTGAAGTCTCAGAAAGTGCGCGATGTCCAAGATTTACTGACCAATTATTTTGGATCAAACTGAGAGACTGACGAACGCTTGATTTTTTTCAAAAACATCTTGATGGTATCATCTGATCAAGGTGATGAAAGCACAGGCGAAGAGGAAGAAAACAGTAGTTATGAAGAACATCAGGAAGTAATGTGTGAGCCTGTTAAAGACGATAATTCTGCAAGAGTATGACATTGTAGTTCTTAAATGTTGATATTATTTTATTTTTATATTATTTTATTATACTTAAAACTAATTTTGGTCAGCTGCTCTGGTCTGATGATTTTTCAAATTATATTGTCTTATTCTTGCGAGTTATGCTTATCGTACCCCAAAATCCCAGTACCTAAATATGGTACAGCAATTTTTAAGTTCAAGTTAGTAGCAAAACCGGCCAACTCCAAAATGAGTAGTAAAAGCGGCCAAATCAAAAATGAAAACATGAGTAAATACCCCCTCCATCCTTCCCTAATTTCACTAAAAACCGAAGAGATTTAGTTTTGACCTCGATTATGCTTGATGTAATAGTAAAATGACTTTCCCCAAAAATATAGTATTTTGGAGGTGGCCGGTTTTGCAACTGCACGACCCAATTGTTGGATATTTTTTCGACGTATTCAGTCATCTTTTTTGTATTACAGTGGCAAATTTAATTTGTTCTTTTTTTCTTTTTATTCTTGTGCGGAAAAGTTTGGCACTGGTGGGCAAGTTATGAGTGCTAATTTTTGTCATGGATTAAAAAGAAAAAAAAAATCTATCTCTGTTTTGTTCATGATTTTTTTGAAAGATTTTTACACAAAACTACTTCAACACTAAATAAGTCAAGTTTCCAGTATCTCAACTCCTATATTCTAAGAGCAGTCATATATATATATATATATATATATATATATATATATATATATATATATATATATATAGATTATCTTTGTCTCCAATACATTTTTACACTAACATGCCTTTAAATTAAAAAAAAAAAAACAAATGTTACTCCTTCATAAAGAAATCAATTAAGTACCTGCTGTAAAAACGATAATAGATTTATTACGCCTGAATGTGTTTTTTTATAAATAACATTCTAATTTAACTTAGGAATGGCATTTCTTTTTGTTTCAATGGGTAAACGAATAGACATAAGTTAAAAAAAAAAAACAGCAACAAAAATCCTTTACCCCAAGTTTCCTTTAAAAAATTCTTTTAATCCCAAGTTTTACCTTACCACAATTTTCTTTATTTTTTTTTCTTGCTATAAAAATCATTTAGGCTCGTTTTGAAGAAAAAAATAATCAATATCCTACAAACGCGTCAATGTCAAAAACATTTAAGTTTTCAATATTAACCTTGAACCAACTGTTTTCAACCGTTTTCAACTCATGCACACTTTTTTGTACGTCATATAAGTTGAGTACATGTTTCGTAAGCCATGATGTAAGCTAAAGGTAAACAAAAAACATTATCTATTCTTACTTGGCTGTGAAAGTTGACCTATAAATAGCGCATTTCTTTGAAAAAGAATAAGATCGGTCTTTTTACTACCACCTCCTTCCGAAGACAACCAATTTCCGACTTAATGAACGGATGTGTCTCAATACCATGTGCTAATAACATACATATCATTACTTTGTACCATTCTAACCGTATTATTACTTATAGTTTTTCAAATTGTACTTCATTTTTCTGGTTAGCGCAAGAATATGCAGGTAATCCACAAAATGGCTTTCCTAACGCATATAATTAGACGTTTAATGTTTTTTAAACTATACAAAAAAATATGGAATTTGATGTCATCATGTCGCTAAAAGTACCTTAGCATATTTTCCATGATTTGTAATTTCCTTTTAAAGTTTAATGTATTTACCGTGAGTTTATCGTTAGAACCATTTTAAAATGTGCGAACATGAAAAAAAAAGGCACTGATCTACATGATTAGCTAAAATATTATTAAAAAGGTTTGCACATTGTATTGTAGCTAAATTAACCTCCCCATGAAATGATAGAAAATTAAAATATATCTATTCCATTAAAGTATAAAAAATGTATGAAGTTATACATGATTATTAAAACTATATTTAAATATCTTATAAATAACCGTTATAATAATAAATCAACCTGCAGAGCATAGCTACTGCTCATGATTAAGTAAGTACCTGCATCATTTTCGAACCCACTATGTTAATTTAAAAAGGAAACATTGCTTTTTCCTCCGTGCAACAATTTTTGAAACAAGTATAACACTCAAACATTTCAGCAATCAATTTGAAAAAAAAAAAAAAAAAAAAACTTCTTTATACTGACAACGTACTTATGCTGCTTATTTTCTTTAAAGAAATATATTTCTCGTCCATCATGTTCACTTTACAGCACAATTTTCCACTGAACCTTACTAAATGTGAAACTGATGATACTCGCTCAGTTAAGAAATAATGGCTTACTGAGTTGAGAAAGAGACGTGTACTTCGGCATTTTGAAAGCTTTATTTGAGGATTAGTGTTTGTGATGTACCTGAAAACAATGGAATTACAGGGGTAGAGAAAATCAGTTCTTATAATTCCATTACGACAAAATAAGATCGCTCGCTTTTCTTTCTAATCACTTGCTGTGAGTTCAGCTGTGACTTTTGGTTTAGGAACTGTTGCGTTGATGAAATGTTTTCTATTTTAAAAAGTGCGTTTTCCCTCGTGATTTTTTAAATAAATGTCGTTTTATCCTTAACAATATTTCTCAAATTTGAAAAGAGAAAAAGCATTTCCATATTTTTATATTTGAAGGCTTATCTATATATCTTATACAAACCAAAAAAAAAAAAGGTTGTATGTTTGTTTCGCGTATCCCGGGTTAGTGTTCAGGCCTAGAAATAGGGGAGTTTTTGGCATATACAATGTGTCTCAATTGACCTGCAAGTTCTCTTTTTTCGCAACCGATATTTCTAAATGCATACTTCCAATTGCAAAAATGGTCCAAATAAGATGGAGAGTTAATATATTATTAATAAGAAGCGAAACAAATAGCGTTAAAAAACCAAAAATCTAACTTTTAATGTGGTCACCAAAACCAAAACGCTGCATTTAGGGAAATCATAATTTACTTTCGTTGCGCAGGTGCTCGCTATTTTGTATCCCTCTTTCTGCCTCAAACAAAAGAAAAACGTGAAGAATGCATCTCACAATTCGGATTGTTTGAAAAGGGTCACACATAATAATAAACAAATCAAGTAGTTATTCCAAATTGGCTTCGGATACTCCGGCGCCATAAGAAGACAATGCCCAAAAGGAAAATAAATTAAAAAAAAAAAAAAAACATGAAAAGGATTTTTTATGATGATGCGAAATGAACTCATAAAAAAAATTGATAGGGTAAATGTCTTTCCCAAGGTAATGGAAATTTAGTATTTGTGTTTTTTATAAATTTTAAAATTTATTTCGGCTACACCTGACGCTAATGCACCTCCCTCCTCCTCCGTAGTGATGCTACTGAGTTTGATTGATTCAGTATTTATTACACTAAATCTAATTCCCTTTTTGTACCTTACTTTTAAAGAAGAAGGGAAAAAAATAAAACAAACACTATATTAGGCAATTCGAGTACATATTTTGTTACAAAAGAACGTCATCATGAAATTCTAGGTTCAAAATAAAAACTGTTTAACAGTATTTGCTTAACAGTATTTTACAATGCGATTTTTATACACATCACTTTAAAATAAAACATTATCAAGACAAATGTTTACCACATTTCCTTCTATGCTTCAAATGTAAAGAAATTCTAAGTTTTTCAACCAGAAAAAAAAAGAAAAACAAAAGTAAAAAGACGATAAAGAACGTAGAATATATGCATCCACTTTGTGTTCAAAAGGTTTTTTTTTTTCCAAAATAATGAGAAACGAAAACAAAAGAGCACTTTAACGTATCTTTCCACTAGAGATGCGTTTTAAAAGAAGGTACATAGTAAGTTTTGAAGCATCGAATAATATAAGGGTCTTATTTCATATAATACTTTCAGTTATATAAACATCATGACGAGTTTCTTTGAAATTACTATTCAAAATAATAATCATAAACATGTTTCAAATAACATTGCACTTTAAGTTCAACATTGTGAATTACATTTCATTCAATAATTATACAAAATTTAAAAAGTCTCTTCTAATAGTTTTATAACAATTTTCCTGCTAAGTATTAAAAACAAGAAGTTCCGACCTGAATTAAGCGAGCCTGCTTCACCGTATAACGTATATAATTAACTTTCTAGTATCTAATCAATATTAAATAAATTATCTCAGACCGCTAATTATGTCAGACCAAGGGATTAAAAATTTTATGCTGATTAAAAAAAAACAACAAAGAATATAATTTGCTATACTAATGAAGGATATGTAAAAAATAAATAAACAAAAAGTTAAAGTAGTAGCACCATTTACACAATGCAGCTAAGTACATTTATCCATAAGAAATCGAGAATAGTTTTCAAAAAGAAAAAAAAAACAATTATAAAAAACATAAAAAATAATAACAATAAATCATGAAAACAGAGCAAAACATTCAGCATCTAGTGAGGCATTCATTTACATTTTGACGTCTTGAAATAAAATTATGTTTTTCGCAATCAATTGCAATTGACAGCGAATAGCAATAGAACCCAACTCGTGTTTGTTTCTACAAATGGAATTGGATGGAAAAAAAATCGCACACCGGTAATATTATGACTTTTAGTTTGCTAGATATACAACACAAGGCCTATCCATTGAAAAAAAAAAAAAAGGTTATTAGGAATCTGTAAAACAGACGTTATGGTTATTATGGCCAATCCTACTTAGAGACGTATCACCAATTTATATTGTGTACCATTATGTTATTTTAAATTTTTTTTATCAATCTTCTCTGGTGGGAAATAGTAATCAGGAAATTTTGTATTTAGATGAAGTTTTGCTATTACGTTCATCTATTCAGGTGTTTTTCTTTAAAAATCAAACGTGATTTTGCACAAGAAAACCCGTTTTTTTTAATGTAAAATCTTCTTAAGTTAAGACTTGAATGAATGCTTGTAACCATTGAGACAAATTAAATAAACTTAAGAAAGTAAATAAAAGAATAATTAAATGTTCATTTTTATCAATAATTTTCCTCATCCAAACGTTTATATACTGGGTGTTTCGTTTTAACCTGCAAAAAAAACCTTTATTTTTGCAACCGTTAGTCCTAGATGCATACTTCCAATTGCAAAATTGTTCAAAATCAGATGCAGAGTTAAGATATTGAAAGTTTGAAGTAAAAAAAAAAATAAGTCAAAAAATACAAAACTTAAATTTTTATACGTGCCACAAGTCCCCTAACTTATATTTACGGAAATAACTTCTATTGAAAAAAAATTTCAACACAAAAAGTTTGAAATTCGTACGACCATATTCACCGAGATATGAAACGTAGCGTTTTTTGACTTACACCACTTTTCATTCAGCGTCAATAACACCTTTAGGGGGGGAGGGGGGAAATATAGCGGTTAGAAGGGTTTAAAATTATATGTGTGCATAGAGTGTGGTTTTTTAAATTGCTCGAGATTTGGTAGTGGGTTTTTGCTTATCATGGCATAACTTTTGCATTTATTTTTGAATAGCAATGAAAAATATAAATACTTTGATTTTAAATTTCGACAATCATTCATTCTTCTGAGAGGGCGATAAGTTGCAATATCATTTTCTGTATGATCCCTAAAAACTTTGAACTCGAATATCTCCTTGAGTTTTGGTCGCATAAATGTCAAGTTTTTTGTGTCAGTAATAGTTTCCAATGGAGATTATTTTTACTTCAAACTCTCAATATCTTAACTCAGCACCTGATTTTGATCATTTTTGCAGATGGAAGTATACATCTAGGACTAACGGTTGCGAAAATAAAGGCCTTGCAGGTCAAAACGGAACAGCCTGTATATCTTCTGCGCAGATATTCTGTTAAAACTTAAAGACTCCGAACTTTTCCTTATTTCCCGTCGCCGAAAATAGTATGCATAAACTAAAACTTTAGAATGAAAATAAAAACTAGCTATATCAGCAATCGTTATTTCATAGCAAAGAAGAAACAAAAGGAGTGCGGAATCAGAGTTGGTCATTTTCCCTTAAAGTTCACAGCTCTGTCAATGCTTCATAAGATCATAAAATTCTTTCAGTTAACCCGTAACAGGCGAGATGAAAAAGTAGGACGTAACAGGGGATGTGAGGCCTCAGAGACCGCTGTTTAAAAAATTCTTAAAAATCGTGTATTTAACATACATTCCTGTAATTTCCCTAAGATGTTCTTTGAACCTTTATTAGCACGAGGAAAAATATTTTTGAACTTTGAATCAAAATATACCTTTTCGAGGAAATTTTTCTAGAGTTAGAATTTTACGAGAAAATCATATGCTGCCGTAAATAACTAACTACTTGTAATAAAAATGAATCCATTGTTTATTAATGATATCATTTTAGCTGTTTTTTATATACAAAACATTTTAGTACCAGAAAATTGATTATATCAAGTTACTAGAAAATTTTGACAGCCTCTAACTATTAGTATTTCGCGTCGTATTTCGAGAAATAATTCAGCCTTCATTGTCCTTAGAAAATCATTGCGTAACATTTGTGCACATTTCAAACAACTCTCAACCTCCTCTAGAATACACTGACTACCAATAAGTATTTGGACACCTGTGATAGAAAAGAAAAACTAACTTTATTCAAAATCAATAGTTGGTAGAGCTTCCACGAGAGGCAATTACAGAGTGAACCCTCAGGGGAATACATTCCACAAGTTTTTGTATGACAATTAGTGGTATTTTCTTCCACTTAGCTTGGAGAAGACATAGAAGTTCCTTCACCGATTTTGCACGGGGAGTTCACTCCTGAGTTCGGCGATGCAACTCGTCTCAGAGGTTCTCGATAGGGTTCAGGTCTGGGCTCTGGGCTGGCCAGTCCATTCGATGAACTCCATTGGCACCATACCAAGCTTTAGTTAACGTCGAAACATGACAACTGGCATTGTTGTCCTGAAAGTAACAGGGGTCCAACCCGTAAAGCTGCCCCAAGGTAGGAAGCACAATGTCATCCAAAATTGGGCAGTAGGCATCGGAGTTGAGCTTACCATGAATGGGGACCAAGGGTCCCAGCCAATACCAAGAGAAACACCCCCAGACCATAATTCCACCTCCGCCGAACTTGACTGTTGGCACAATGCATTCTGGCAGGAGACGTTCTCCAGGTAGACGCTAGACCCAGACCCTGCCATCCGAACGGTAAAGGGTGAACCTTGATTCGTTACTCCAAAGAACCTGTTTCCACTGATCTAATGTCCAATTTCGATGTGCTTTGCACCACATTAACCGAGCAGCCCGGTTAGACTTTGTGATCAAAGGCTTATGGGCAGCAGTACGACATTGAAAACCAAGCAGATGTACTTCCTTTCGGAGGGTATTATATGAAACAATACTCCCGGATGCCTGTTGAAACTTCTCGCAGATGAGGGCAATCGTTTGGGTGCGGTTCTTCCGAATTTCTCAGGACAGCACTCGTCGGTCTCTATCTCCCAGTTTCGTTGGTCTGCCGACTCGGGGCACATTCCGACAATGACAGCTCACCCTCCACTTCTTAATCACATAGGCCACTGTTGATTTTGG
Organism: Uloborus diversus; assembly: GCF_026930045.1. NCBI lineage: Eukaryota > Metazoa > Arthropoda > Arachnida > Araneae > Uloboridae > Uloborus > Uloborus diversus. Next base: position 130,469,237 of record NC_072732.1, read on the forward strand.
GTACTTCAGATTGTAAGTAATGTCCCTTAAGGATCGACCACATTTGTGATACCCGATAGTTGTACTTTTCTCGAAATCAGAGAGCTCCGAACTGCGAGGCATCTTGCATACGACTAAAGCCGATGCTGTTTCCTACACGATATATACCGGCGGAGGCCGTGCCGTACTTTAGGACCGCAGATATCGACATTTGCATAGGTGTCCAAATACTTATTGGTAGTTAGTGTATTTTGCATATTTTCCACATAACGCGAGTAAGATAAATGTACCTATATCTGCGGCTCTAACGTAAAGAGCCTAATGTCTACTACTGCCGAAAATACTAACACTGAAGGGGAGGTGCGGTAACACAGACCACTTCTAAAGAATGCAGTTAAATTTAACCCACATGCACTTGCCTAAAGATACTGATAAGTAAGGAGGGTGTTACGGGTCGCAAAACAAAAAGCTATTGGGAAAAACCATTCAATCGGGCTGAAAATGAAATCGGGGTGATCAGCTGAACTTTTGAGCGGTCTGTCAGACCGCACCTCCCTTGTTAAGGGTTAAAGTCACTGGCCAAGTCTGTCATTTTTCCTCTGGAGTCGGAGTCGGATTGATTTTAGGATAAAGGAGTCGGACATTGATAGCTTTAAAAATCCAAGAGTCGGAGTCGGCATTTTTCTCCCTGAGTCTATATTGTGCCAACGTTGTGGGGACTGATCTTTGGGTACAAGTGTCGAATTCCCCAAAATTCTAGGAGCCGGGGTAAGGAGTTGGTCATTATTTTAAAACAGAGTATAGGTCCTGGCAAAGATACATTTAAGTTTTCATTGCATTTTATTTTATTTCATTCATGTTTACCTTTCACTTCTTGTCGACGTTAAGTTTATGGAAGTATGCATACTTCCAATTGCAAAATTGTTCAAAATCAGATGCAGAGTTAAGATATTGAAAGTTTGAAGTAAAAAAAAAAAAAAAATAAGACAAAAAAATACAAAACTTACATTTTTATACGTGCCCCAGGTATCCTAACTTATATTTAGGGAAATAATCTCTATTGAAAAATAATTCCAACACAAAAAGTTTGAAATTCGTACGACAATATTCACCGAGATATGAAATGTAGCGTTTTTTGACTTACACCACTTTTCATTCGGCGTCAATAACTTCTTTTTTTTTGGGGGGGGGGAGGAAATATAGCGATTAGAAGGGTTTAAAATTATATGTGTGCATAGAGTGTAGTTTTTTAAATTGTTCGAGGTTTGGTAGTGGGTTTTTGCTTATCATGGCATAACTTTTGCATTTATTTTTGAATAGCAATGAAAAATATAAATACTTTGTTTTTAAATTTCGACAATCGTTCATTCTTCTGAGGGGGCGATAAGTTGCAATATCATTTTCTGAATGATCCCTAAAAACTTTCAACTCGAATATCTCCTTGCGTTTTGGTCGCACAAATGTCAAGTTTTTTGTGTCAGTAATAGTTTCCAATGGAGATAATTTCTCTAAATATTAGTTAGTGAACCTAGGGTCCGTATAAAAAGTTAAATTTTGTGTTTTTGGACAAATTTGTATTTTTGCTCCAAACTCTCAATATCTTAACTCAGCACCTGATTTTGATCACTTTTGCAATTGGAAGTATACATCTAGGACTAACGGTTGCGAAAATAAAGGCCTTGCAGGTCAAAACGGAACAGCCTGTATATCTTCTGCGCAGATATTCTGTTAAAACTTAAAGACTCCGAACTTTTCCTTATTTCCCGTCGCCGAAAATAGTATGCATAAACTAAAACTTTAGAATGAAAATAAAAACTAGTTATATCAGCAATCGTTATTTCATAGCAAAGAAGAAACAAAAGGACTGCGGAATCAGAGTTGGTCATTTTCCCTTAAAGTTCACAGCTCTGTCAATGCTTCATAAGATCATAAAATTCTTTCAGTTAACCCGTAACAGGTGAGATGAAAAAGTAGGACGTAACAGGGGATGTGAGGCCTCAGAGACCGCTGTTTAAAAAATTCTTAAAAATCGTGTATTTAACATACATTCCTGTAATTTCCCTAAGATGTTCTTTGAACCTTTATTAGCACGAGGAAAAATATTTTTGAACTTTGAATCAAAATATACCTTTTCGAGGAAATTTTTCTAGAGTTAGAATTTTACGAGAAAATCATATGCTGCCGTAAATAACTAACTACTTGTAATAAAAATGAATCCATTGTTTATTAATGATATCATTTTAGCTGTTTTTTATATACAAAACATTTTAGTACCAGAAAATTGATTATATCAAGTTACTAGAAAATTTTGACAGCCTCTAACTATTAGTATTTCGCGTCGTATTTCGAGAAATAATTCAGCCTCCATTGTCCTTAGAAAATCATTGCGTAACATTTGTGCACATTTCAAACAACTCTCAACCTCCTCTAGAATACACTGACTACCAATAAGTATTTGGACACCTGTGATAGAAAAGAAAAACTAACTTTATTCAAAATCAATAGTTGGTAGAGCTTCCACGAGAGGCAATTACAGAGTGAACCCTCAGGGGAATACATTCCACAAGTCTTTGTATGACAGCTAGTGGTATTTTCTTCCACTTAGCTTGGAGAAGACATAGAAGTTCCTTCACCGATTTTGCACGGGGAGTTCACTCCTGAATTCGGCGATGCAACTCGTCTCAGAGGTTCTCGATAGGGTTCAGGTCTGGGCTCTGGGCTGGCCAGTCCATTCGATGAACTCCATTGGCACCATACCAAGCTTTAGTTAACGTCGAAACATGACAACTGGCATTGTTGTCCTGAAAGTAACAGGGGTCCAACCCGTAAAGCTGCCCCAAGGTAGGAAGCACAATGTCATCCAAAATAGGGCAGTAGGCATCGGAGTTGAGCTTACCATGAATGGGGACCAAGGGTCCCAGCCCATACCAAGAGAAACACCCCAGACCATAATTCCACCTCCGCCGAACTTGACTGTTGGCACAATGCATTCTGGCAGGAGACGTTCTCCAGGTAGACGCTAGACCCAGACCCTGCCATCCGAAAGGTAAAGGGTGAACCTTGATTCGTTACTCCAAAGAACCTGTTTCCACTGATCTAATGTCCAATTTCGATGTGCTTTGCACCACATTAACCGAGCAGCCCGGTTAGACTTTGTGATCAAAGGCTTATGGGCAGCAGTACGACATTGAAAACCAAGCAGATGTACTTCCTTACGGAGGGTATTATATGAAACAATACTCCCGGATGTCTGTTGAATTTTCTCGCAGATGAGGGCAATCGTTTGGGTGCGGTTCTTCCGAATTTCTCAGGACAGCACTCGTCGGTCTCTATCTCCCAGTTTCGTTGGTCTGCCGACTCGGGGCACATTCCGACAATGACAGCTCACCCTCCACTTCTTAATCACATAGGCCACTGTTGATTTTGAGTACTTCAGATTGCAAGTAATGTCCCTTAAGGATCGGCCACATTTGTGATACCCGATAGTTAAACTTTTCTCGAAATCAGAGAGCTCCGAACTGCGAGGCATCTTGCATACGACTAAAGCCGATGCTGTTTCCTACACGATATATACCGGCGGAGGCCGTGCCGTACTTTAGGACCGCAGATATCGACATTTGCATAGGTGTCCAAATACTTATTGGTAGTTAGTGTATTTTGCATATTTTCCACATAACGCGAGTAAGATAAATGTACCTATATCTGCGGCTCTAACGTAAAGAGCCTAATGTCTACTACTGCCGAAAATACTAACACTGAAGGGGAGGTGCGGTAACACAGACCACTTCTAAAGAATGCAGTTAAATTTAACCCACATGCACTTGCCTAAAGATACTGATAAGTAAGGAGGGTGTTACGGGTCGCAAAACAAAAAGCTATTGGGAAAAACCATTCAATCGGGCTGAAAATGAAATCGGGGTGATCAGCTGAACTTTTGAGCGGTCTGTCAGACCGCACCTCCCTTGTTAAGGGTTAAAGTCACTGGCGAAGTCTGTCATTTTTCCTCTGGAGTCGGAGTCGGATTGATTTTAGGATAAAGGAGTCGGACATTGATAGCTTTAAAAATCCAAGAGTCGGAGTCGGCATTTTTCTCCCTGAGTCTATATTGTGCCAACGTTGTGGGGACTGATCTTTGGGTACAAGTGTCGAATTCCCCAAAATTCTAGGAGCCGGGGTAAGGAGTTGGTCATTATTTTAAAACAGAGTATAAGTCCTGGCAAAGATACATTTAAGTTTTCATTGCATTTTATTTTATTTCATTCATGTTTACCTTTCACTTTTTGTCGACGTTAAGTTTATGGAAGTATGCATACTTCCAATTGCAAAATTGTTCAAAATCAGATGCAGAGTTAAGATATTGAAAGTTTGAAGTAAAAAAAAAAATAAGACAAAAAAATACAAAACTTACATTTTTATACGTGCCCCAGGTATCCTAACTTATATTTAGGGAAATAATCTCTATTGAAAAATAATTCCAACACAAAAAGTTTGAAATTCGTACGATAATATTCACCGAGATATGAAATGTAGCGTTTTTTGACTTACACGACTTTTCATTCGGCGTCAATAACTTCTTTTTTGGGGGGGGGGAGGAAATATAGCGGTTAGAAGGGTTTAAAATTATATGTGTGCATAGAGTGTAGTTTTTTAAATTGTTCGAGGTTTGGTAGTGGGTTTTTGCTTATCATGGCATAACTTTTGCATTTATTTTTGAATAGCAATGAAAAATATAAATACTTTGTTTTTAAATTTCGACAATCGTTCATTCTTCTGAGAGGGCGATAAGTTGCAATATCATTTTCTGAATAATCCCTAAAAACTTTCAACTCGAATATCTCCTTGAGTTTTGGTCGCACAAATGTCAAGTTTTTTGTGTCAGTAATAGTTTCCAATGGAGATAATTTCTCTAAATATTAGTTAGTGAACCTAGGGTCTGTATAAAAAGTTAAATTTTGTGTTTTTGGACAAATTTGTATTTTTGCTCCAAACTCTCAATATCTTAACTCAGCACCTGATTTTGATCACTTTTGCAGTTGGAAGTATACATCTAGGACCACCGGTTGCGAAAATAAAGGCCTTGCAGGTCAAAACAGAACAGCCTGTATATCTTCTGCGCAGACATTGTGTTAAAACTTAAAGACTCCGAACTTTTCCTTATTTCCCGTCGCCGAAAATAGTATGCATAAACTAAAACTTTAGAATGAAAATATAAACTAATTATATCAGCAATCGTTATTTCATAGCAAAGAAGGAACAAAATGACTGCGGAATCAGAGTTGTTTATCTTCCCTTAAATTTCACAGCTCTGTCAATGCTTGCGCAGTCAGAAACGGAGATCATAAAATTCTTTCAGTTAACCCGTAACAGGCGAGGTGAAAAAGTAGGACGTAACAGGGAATGTGAGGTTTCAGAGACCGCTATTTAAAAAATTCTTAAAAATCGTGTAATTAACATACATTCCTGTAATTTCCCTAAGATGTTTTTTGAACCTCTATTAGCACGAGGAAAAATATTTTTGAACTTTGAATCGAAATAAACCTTTTCGAGGAAATTTTACTAGAGCTAAATTTTTTCGAGAAAATTATATGCTGCAGTAAATAACTAACTACTCGTAATAAAAATGAATCCATTGTTTATTAATGATATCATTTTAGCTGTTTGTTATATACAGAACATTTTAGTACCAGAAAATTGATTATATCAAGTTACTAGAAAATTTTAGCAGCCTTTAACCATTAGTATTTCGCGTCGTATTTCGAGAAATAATTCATCCTTCATTGTCCTTAGAACATCATTGTGTAACGTTTGTGCACATTTCAAACAACTCTCAACCTCCTCTAGAATATTTTCCATATTTTCCATATAACGCGAGTAAGATAAATGTAAGGTCAGTTGGGGTAAGTGCGGTCTTGGGGCAAGCGCGGCTTCGGTTAATAAATGAGAAACCGGGAATATGTGCAAGGCTGCTGTCATCTGGGTAGCTTGGTAAACGTTATTACTTTGCACTGCGTGCGTTAGATCACGCTACTTGAATAGTAACTCTACTCCTTCCCTAGTTTCCTAACTTTTCTCATTCCCACTACTGTGCCATGTTGTTATGTTTCGAGAAATCATAGTTTCTTCTCTTGTTGTTCTCACTTTTTCGTGCTTCCAAAACGTAAGTACAACTATTTCATGTCTACTTTTTGTATTTTTGAAGCTGAGATTTATTATCTTTTACTTTCAAATCAATTAATTTTAGGGATGCACTTGCCCCAGAAAATTATACGACTGTAAAAGTGCGGTCCGAAAAAAAGGGGCAAGTGCAGCCTCGCATTTTTTGGGGCTGCACTTTCCTATTAATCTGGCAATGTTATTTTATAACAGATATAATTTGTTCGCAACGATTTAATGAAGCAAAGTAATTTATTTGTAATTTTCCCGAAATTACGAGGAGGAAGAAAGTGACGAAAGTGAAAATAAGAGTTTAAGGGAAGATTTACATGATGAAATGACAGTCGAAGAAATGATTGCCACAGAGCAAAAACAGCAAGAAGATATCATTCAGTGGGGAAGGCATCCAACGGAGAGAAAGGTAGGCGACTGGGTTCTTGTGAGATTTTCTTCAAAAAAGATGACTAAACATTTTTTGGACAAATTACTTATATCATCCTCCCAAATCCTGCATCAATCCTTCCAAATCCCTCTTCAGATCGTAGAGGAAATTTGATAGTCCAAGTATCGTTTTCAGAATATAATATAAATTTAATTGTTAATTACTATACTTATTTATTGTTAATTACTATACTAAATGTACTTATGCAAAAAAATATGTTCAAGTTCGCCAAAGACATGTTACCTTTTGTTAGTTGTATAGTTACCTTTTGTATTATTAAGTTAATATTTTATAAGTTCGTTGATATTCAAGTTTTAAAGTTATTCCTTGGGAAGCAAGTTTTTTTTTTCTTTTTTTTAAGCTTATTAGCTTAATAAAAGTTATCTTTCATGTTCCTTATTTAATTTAAAATAAAAAATTCATAATTTTGTTTAATAATCCATTGTTCCTTGAACGTTCTTCATTTTACATTGACGGGTTTCGTTAGGAAAAATGTAATAACTTCCCAATGAATAGGTGAAAATTAAAATATCGTTTTTAATCAGGAAAAAATTATCTATTGATTGCACTTGCCCCTTATTTTCTCAAACGGTTTAAAAAAAAAATCAGATAGGTGATGTTCTTGCCCCACTTTTATTGAGAAAGTGCGGCCCTAGAGCACAATAGTTTAAAATGTTTTTTTCAACGTTTTTACCTGCAATGATTTTAACAGGCTCATGTATCGGGAAACACACTAAAACAGGTAACATATGAAGTAAAAATTAAAAAATTTGTATCAAGTCTTGTAATGTCTAGGCCTTAATAAAATCGAACTGTACAATTTAAGGGCTGCACTTCCCCCAACTCACCTTACCTATATCTGCGGTGTGATGGTGTTAAGTTGGGGGGTAAAAAAAGACCAGGTTCGTATAAACCATGACATTTATTATTACTTAATCTTCATTAAACACATCTACATTTAAATTCAGTTTGCTAATTAAAAAACATAATCAAAAACAGCTCAACCGTTTTAATGGCCATCATAGTAATCCGATGAAGAGAGGAACACACCAGCACCCGCGCACTCACACGTCTCACATCCCCAACTGCCGCTCCAGGTCCGAAAAAGGCCTTGCAAGACCGGAAAATGGAAGTCATATCCGCTCCGCGAACTTTCCAGAACATTCCAGAAAGATCGCGAAGAAACACGAAGAGCCGGGAACCGGAAACAACAAAAGGGAGCGCAACAAGAGGGAGCCCCGTGGCGATGTTATAAGGAAAACGAGAGTGCGGGCTCCGTTCGTCGGAAAATGTGGTTAACGGCACCCCGATGCAAGATAGGAATATGTGGCATTTATTCAGTAAGTTACCGCCCTATAGCCAGGGCTAAGGCAGAAATACATGAAATACACCGCCAGCTCAGTCAATTCCAGCCGAGGACTGCAGTTTCGTGCTTATTAGCACTCATCAGCCCGGCATAGGAGTGACTGAGCTGGAGGTGGAAAACCTCTTAAGGAAGCCAAGAGTGCCAAACAAACTGGTAGCTAATACAGAATTAGCACAGACCAGACGAGTGACAGAAACAATGGTTCGGTGCTAATTCTGTATTAGCTACCAGTTTGTTTGGCACTCTTGGCTTCCTTAAGAGGTTTTCCACCTCCAGCTCAGTCACTCCTATGCCGGGCTGATGAGTGCTAATAAGCACGAAACTGCAGTCCTCGGCTGGAATTGACTGAGCTGGCGGTGTATTTCATGAATATGTGGCATTACCACATTTCCCTACGAAACGGAGTTTTTTTTTTTGAAAAAAAAGGAAGCCAATCGGACCCAGATCAGGTGCACGGTGAACGTATGAATAGGGAGTGAGGTGCGATATGCGAATGCCTTACAATTCAGAGGGAGAGGTTGCAAGAGCAAAAGGGACGACGATATGTACATACATATTGGTTAAATAAAACAATTATTACATACTGCAAATAATAGTGTACATACCAAATACAATATTTTAGTTTAGGTTACACATACCAAGTTGAAACAAAGTTGTTGGCAAACAGTTTTTCATAATATAATCAGTTTTCAATTGAACGTATTGTCAGTATGATGCAACAACTTGACCTGTATCCTTAAAAACATTTTGCTGCACGTTATTATAACTTTGCACTTGAACGCACATATTATAGAAACACACTTTAAAATATATGAAAATGTTGCAGTTCATGTTGGAATGAAAGACTGAACAATGCAATAACTCCTTATCTTCACCTGAATAAAACATATACATGTAACCATACCTAGATTATCAATACATCATAACAAAATAGTTCCTTATTTTCACCTGAATAAAACATATACTTATAACCATACATAGATTATCAATTCATCATAACACAATAGTTCCTTATTTTCACCTGAATAAAACATATACTTGTAACCATACATAGATTATCAATGCATCATACATACTAATGTTACCCTTTTTTTTTAAATAAATGGCAAAGAGATAAAATATATCTGGGAGGAAGAGTTTTTCCTGCAATACAAATCACTATAATTTTGCACAACACATCACACATATATAACTAAAGTAACTTACAGCCTTAATTTTTAATCATATACAAATAATTACCTTCATTCACGGTTTAGCATATGTCTTAATACAGCCATACATACACTTGCATATACTACACAATACTAGACGTGATACATAATACATTTTACACACATTATTAGCAGAGAAATTTTGTAAAACCATGATAAAGTGAATAAAATAATGTAACATATATATGCAAACACATTTGAGAGAACAGAAAGTGTACAACCAAGATTAACCATGACTAAAAAAATGAGATCTCGTAGTTAAATCTTTGATTCATCAAATGCGCATAATAAATTATTTTGAGCTCAAAAAAAAAATTTACGACCTTTTTTTTTTACTTTCAAGGATCCTTGTAGATGGAAGAACTGATCACAGCATATAAATACCAAATCGACTAATAAATGAAACACATCACAAATTATATACTCCGGATTTGTAAGCTGAAACATACAATGGCAAGCATAACAACTTTCGTTATAGATATTAAATGCATACATATTCACAGCCAATTCCACATTATTACCTGATAGTAAAATTATCAAACTTTCATAATGAAAAACTCACATTAAGATACAATTTTGAATCTGCTACATACACAACCAACCAATATAGGTTACTAATATTCATGCTATTAAAATAATAGACATCAAAGTAGAAAAAAATTTAAAACTTTCTTAAGCACATAAGGGATATTTTAGAATTATTTGAATGGAATGCGTGAAAGTTTTTAAACTATGCAGCGTCAGAAATAATATGAATACAAAAAGGCTTACTGTTCACGGCGTCTCCAAGCGGGATGTCAACAAATCGTCTAACGCCAGAATTAGATAATCGGTAGAACATCACAGAGCGATTCCAGTCTGTGCACGGGATGGGAATGGTGACGGCAGAGGACGATAAGAGAAATTATTTCTTCCTTGGTCTCAGAAAATATCTGTTGGAAGACTGAAGAGCAGACTCATTTGCATCAGAATTACTTTCGTTTTGTGAAATAAAAGAAGTCCTCTCGGGAGCCTTTAGCAAGCGATCGATATGAATCAAAAAGACATGTGCTGATGGCTGTTGATAGCTTTGAATTTCATATGTTACAATTGATCTCTGTTTTATTACTTGAAAAGGACCTTGGTATGATGGTTTGAACTGATTTTTGGACTTCAAGAAGACCAATTCGCCAATTTTCAAAATTCGAAGTTTCGATTTCATCGCATATCGATTGTTTTGTTTTACTTGACTATCTTTCAAATTTCCATATGCTTGCTTGTATATCTTGTTTGTTTCTTCAATAATTCGATGGAGAGAGATATTTTTATCGAGAGAGAACTCAATTTCGGGGTTGTAACAGTCATATATGGAAGATAAATCTCTGCCAAAATGTAGGGAATTGGGTGAGAATTTTGTTGCAGGGTGTACACAACAGTTGTACATCATTTTATGAATTTTTACTGCGTTCTTAAATGAGAATGAATTTTCACACAAGATTTTTACTGTTGCTTTGATGGCAGAGTTCACCCTCTCAGAAATTCCATTACTTGCTGCATTCCCTGAGGATGAAAAGCTTATTTTAATTCCAAATGCTTTGTTGAATTTCTCATACACCTCGGCAGTAAATTGGGGTCCGAGATCGGTGTGTATTCGTGAAGGTCTTCCATTATTGGACAAATACGTGAAAAGGGCATCAACTACTTTATCAGCGGTTGTTTTACGTAAAGGAAAAATGGTCAATGATTGTCAGAGTGTGATAGGAATTTTCAAAAGGGCCTAGCAAGTCCATACTAATGTATTCAGCAGGTCTTGAAGGAATGGGTACGTTTTGCAACGGAGCCCTAGGAATTCTGTGCGGTTTTGCCTTGATGCATTGTTGACAAGATGAAACGTAATTTACTACAGAATTATAGCAACTTCCCCAATAGTATTTATTCGATAGGAATTCATATGTTTTGGCGATTCCGTAATGGGGTAAATGACAGATTTGCAAGACTTTATCCCGTAGCGTTCGGGGGACCATAATCCTTCCCGTATGGCTATGTTCATTCGTATTCGGTTTGAGATACATTAGGAGTCTATTTGTGGGATGAATGACAAAATTAGGAGATACACTTGGTTTCCTATTTAGAATGTCGTTATATATTTTTGAAGTTTCTTTATCACGCAGTTGTTCCTTTAAAAAGGTACTGTTAGAAATCGAGTACGTGGAGTCTTGAGACTCTGTTTCAAGTATGTTGAGTACAAGTTCAAAATCAGGTGCTGACCAATCTCTACGAACAGAATTTTGAAGAAGCTTCTCTGGAGGAAAATTCGTAAACACAGTTCCGCTTTCAGGGGCAACACACATGGATTCGCTATTTTCGCTTATATCAGTTCCAACAATAACTTCATTAAGAGTGAAATTTTTACCCCGAACCGAAGAGTCTCTAAACATATTTTGTGTAGGGATAATTTCAGGATCACTTTGCACGTTAAAAGTGGATAAGTCGAGGATAGGTACCGCTGCGCTGTCATGTAGAACAGCCTGATCGGAGTTGAGATCAGTGATATTGTTATTAACTTTAATGCGGCTGAGATAGTCAGCAAAAATATTTGAAACACCTTTCAAATGGGATAAACTTGTATCTATATTCACTCAAATGCATCAACCATCTCGTGGTTAAATCAGCCGGGCAACTAGTTCTACCGTACTTTTGTATTGACTTTGAATCACTAATAATTGTGAACTCCCGATTATATACATAAAATTTGAACGCGAGCACTTCTCTGTAGATTGCTAGAAGTTCAAGTTTTAAAACAGGATATCTGAGTTCGGATGCAGATATCGTTTTGGAAAAGAACGCCACAGGAAGAACAAATCCATTGGTTTCTTGCATAAGAATGGCAGCAATTGCTACATGTGATGCGTCAGTGTTGATGAAAATTTTTTTGTCAAAATCGGGTTGAGCAATAAATGGCTCGGATACGAAAATTTTCTGTAGCTTTTGAAAAACCTCGGCATGTTCCTCCTTCCAGCAAAAAACAGCTTTCGGGTGAGTTAATTTTTGGAGAGAATGTATTAAATCAGAATAATGTGGGATCAGATGGCGATAGTACCCACACAGACCCAAAGACCGCTTTAACCCTTTCTTGGACGCAGGTGCTGGGAAACTGTTAACACGAACAATGTTTGAACTAACGGGGTAGACCCGATTCTTGGAAATTCTAAATCCCAGGTAATTGATTTCTTCTTTATGGAATTCACATTTTGAGGCAGATAGCGTTAAATTGTATTTCAGAAATATATCGAGAAGCACTTTAAGTTTTTCCATTGTCTCTTCGAAGGTTTGGCTACACAGAATGAGGTCATCCTGATAAGAAAACACGGATTCTAACTCTGATTCTTCGATCAGCTGATCCATCAGATCTTGAAATAAAGAGGATGCTGTACGTAAACCGAACGGGACCCGAAGAAATTTAAATACTCCAAACTGTGAATAAAATATGACAACGTATATAAAGTACAAATACAAAATGAAAAAAGGTTAAAAAACCAGCAAACAGCTGTTTCGGCACTCTAAAATACAAATGCCATCATCAGTGCAAATAAAAACGAAGACAGGTTCAACCCGACTAAAACACAGTCGAGGCGAACATTGGAATGAGAGACGAGTTGTAAAAGATATGAGAGCAGTACCGGAAAAGATGACGTCAGGGTTACGTCAGAACTACAGAGGACAGTTGCACTCAGGAGAAAACGACACAGACAAAAAAAATAAATCAAATAACAGACTTCCAAACATTAGGAAAAGGGGGAGTGCTAGACAAATCATTGACGATTAAATTAGCATTTTTCCATATGTAATATGACTCCCAAAAATCTAAATCATGAATGGACGAACACTCGTGAATAACTTTGGCGGAAGAAAAAATAAAATTATGGCCACAAGACCAACAATGTTGAGCAATAGAGGAGCGTTTGAGATCCTGTTTTTTGACGTAGTTTTCGTGTTCTTTTATCCGGAATTTGAGGGATCGTCGAGTCTGCCCAATGTAGGCTAATTTGCACTGGCAGGAAACACTATAAATGCCCCATTTGTCAAGGTTCTGAACAGGGTGTTTAAGCTGTGAAAATTTTAATTTATTAACAGGAGAAAAAGTGACGGAAAAATGAAACTTTTTTAAGATTTTGGCAATTTGTAGACTGATTTTAGGAAAAAAGGGTAAGACAACGGAACTCGAATAGTTCACAGGAGCAAGTGTTTGATTTTTGTTAGCTGAGTTACATAGCTTCTTATAAATGGTATCAATAATATCAGATGTGAATCCCCGATCAACCGCAATACCTCGTAGGTAATTCAGTTCTGATGAAAGTAAATTGGAATTTGAACAAATGGCTAAAGCACGGTAAATAAAAGATCTAAAAGCAGCCAATTTTTGTTTAGGAGGGTGAACGGATAACTTGTGGGGGGGAAGAGAAACAGCAAAGGGTTTACGGAAAACAGTAGTTGTAAACATATTGTTATGACGAGTGATGGACACATCAAGAAAAGAAAGATGATTTCCAGATTCCAATTCAACAGTAAATTGAATATGTGGGTCAATAGTATTTAGGATGGATAAAAGGTTATCAAGGTCACTGACAGATGAGTCCAAAAGCACAAAAATGTCGTCAACGTACCTGACGTAAAAATCAAATTGTATAAATTTAAATAATTTAAGTTCGAAATAGTGCATGTACAAATCACTTAGAATTGGACTCAAAGGGTTGCCCATAGCAAGACCTTCAGTCATACGGAAAAAATTACCGTCGAAAATAAACGTGTTTAGTTTTAAGCAAGAACGTGTTAAATTGCATAATTCATTGATCTCAAAATCGGAAAAGTGATGTTCAGTTAATCTCATTTTAAGGCAGTCTAACGCACCTTCAACAGGCACGTTAGTGAAGAGTGATTTCACATCAAAAGAGGCCATTCTATGGTTATTTAGCTGAAAAATTCGAAGTTTGCGAACAAAGTCAAGAGAGTTCCGAACAGTAAAACAATTGCTGGAAAGAAGAGGTGAAAAAACGGAAACTAAAAATTTGGCCAATTTGTAAGAAGCACTACCATTGTTAGAAACAATGGGACGGAGAGGAATGAGTGGTTTATGCACTTTAGGTAAAGCGTAGAATCTGGAACATTGTGCAACAGAAGGAATCAAGCGTTTTTTGTGAAAATCTGGAATCAACTGGAATCATTTGTTGATTCCAGATTTTCACAAAAAACGCTTGATTCCTTCTGTTGCACAATGTTCCAGATTCTACGCTTTACCTAAAGTGCATAAACCACTCATTCCTCTCCGTCCCATTGTTTCTAACATTGGTAGTGCTTCTTACAAATTGGCCAAATTTTTAGTTTCCGTTTTTTCACCTCTTCTTTCCAGCAATTGTTTTACTGTTCGGAACTCTCTTGACTTTGTTCGCAAACTTCGAATTTTTCAGCTAAATAACCATAGAATGGCCTCTTTTGATGTGAAATCACTCTTCACTAACGTGCCTGTTGAAGGTGCGTTAGACTGCCTTAAAATGAGATTAACTGAACATCACTTTTCCGATTTTGAGATCAATGAATTATGCAATTTAACACGTTCTTGCTTAAAACTAAACACGTTTATTTTCGACGGTAATTTTTTCCGTATGACTGAAGGTCTTGCTATGGGCAACCCTTTGAGTCCAATTCTAAGTGATTTGTACATGCACTATTTCGAACTTAAATTATTTAAATTTATACAATTTGATTTTTACGTCAGGTACGTTGACGACATTTTTGTGCTTTTGGACTCATCTGTCAGTGACCTTGATAACCTTTTATCCATCCTAAATACTATTGACCCACATATTCAATTTACTGTTGAATTGGAATCTGGAAATCATCTTTCTTTTCTTGATGTGTCTATCACTCGTCATAACAATATGTTTACAACTACTGTTTTCCGTAAACCCTTTGCTGTTTCTCTTCCCCCCCACAAGTTATCCGTTCACCCTCCTAAACAAAAATTGGCTGCTTTTAGATCTTTTATTTACCGTGCTTTAGCCATTTGTTCAAATTCCAATTTACTTTCATCAGAACTGAATTACCTACGAGGTATTGCGGTTGATCGGGGATTCACATCTGATATTATTGATACCATTTATAAGAAGCTATGTAACTCAGCTAACAAAAATCAAACACTTGCTCCTGTGAACTATTCGAGTTCCGTTGTCTTACCCTTTTTTCCTAAAATCAGTCTACAAATTGCCAAAATCTTAAAAAAGTTTCATTTTTCCGTCACTTTTTCTCCTGTTAATAAATTAAAATTTTCACAGCTTAAACACCCTGTTCAGAACCTTGACAAATGGGGCATTTATAGTGTTTCCTGCCAGTGCAAATTAGCCTACATTGGGCAGACTCGACGATCCCTCAAATTCCGGATAAAAGAACACGAAAACTACGTCAAAAAACAGGATCTCAAACGCTCCTCTATTGCTCAACATTGTTGGTCTTGTGGCCATAATTTTATTTTTTCTTCCGCCAAAGTTATTCACGAGTGTTCGTCCATTCATGATTTAGATTTTTGGGAGTCATATTACATATGGAAAAATGCTAATTTAATCGTCAATGATTTGTCTAGCACTCCCCCTTTTCCTAATGTTTGGAAGTCTGTTATTTGATTTATTTTTTTTTGTCTGTGTCGTTTTCTCCTGAGTGCAACTGTCCTCTGTAGTTCTGACGTAACCCTGACGTCATCTTTTCCGGTACTGCTCTCATATCTTTTACAACTCGTCTCTCATTCCAATGTTCGCCTCGACTGTGTTTTAGTCGGGTTGAACCTGTCTTCGTTTTTATTTGCACTGATGATGGCATTTGTATTTTAGAGTGCCGAAACAGCTGTTTGCTGGTTTTTTAACCTTTTTTCATTTTGTATTTGTACTTTATATACGTTGTCATATTTTATTCACTATGCAGTACAAAGTTTTTGACTACTTTTTATGTACTCCAAACTGTGTCGTCATTGCGAGTCTTTCCCTATATTCTTCGGGCAAATGGATTTGGTGAAAAGCACTTCCTAAATCAAGAGTTGTAAAATACTTAAATTTTGAAATATTTGAGATAATATTACTGATTTTCGGCAGCGGATAAGTTGAATACATCAAAATATTATTTATGAGCCGCAAATCGACAGCGAGTCTGTACTTTTGGGAGGACATACCGTCATTCTTCTTTTTTACTAAAAGGCACGGTGAAGTCCACTCGGAATTTTCTCGCTTTAAAATTTGTGCTTCTCTCATTTCATCAATTTGACGTTTTGCTTCAGCTTGAAGCGACTGCGGTATCGGGAACGGCAGTGTTTTTATAGGAAAGTCATGCAAAAATGTGAGCTTAGGAACGATCCTATCAGTTTCTCCGAGAGACTTTAGGCCAGCGGAGAAAGCCCCAGATGAAGACGCTAAAAGTTTCGATATTTCAGCTTGTTGCTCTGAATTTAAATGGTTCAGTGAAAAATCAGACAAGGAAAATTCTTGATGTCTGAGGCTTAAAGTTGCAGGAGATGCCTGGATGAAATTGACTACATCACTGAAACTTGTTGAATTATCCTGCGCTACTTCTTTTACCTCACAGCGTGGATAAACAGACCCAACTCTCATATTTTTATTAACATGCAATGGTTCATCAGATAGATTTTCTAAGTAAATATAAAAAGTAGTGTTTCGCTTCGGAGTCCTCTGTGACACAATTTTTCACAATAGAATCTTGACATGCCAGATTTATTAAATTCGGCGAAGGAGAAAAGAGCAAATTCTCATCAGTCATATCAGTCTTCGTATTTTCAATTCAGACTAATACATACTCCGAAGTATTAGGTGCTAAAGTCACCTTTTTACGAATGAAAACTGGAACTTCGTTTTCAAGCTCATTCGATGCATAAATTAAATTTTCGAACGGACGATCACAATAATCGGGAGATTTACAACAACTTAAAACATCACGTGTCACATCGAGATCACAAATTCTTGATTCGAAACCGAGAAGGGGAATTTCGTAGCCTTTGCATGAAATTAACTGTTCCATTGGTCGGATTGAAACGTTGTTCTTAAAAATAAAGTCATAGCCTAAAATTCCAAAGAATTTAGACGGTGTTGGGAAGTCAATCACAAAAAAGGGGTTCTTGAAGAAGTGTGAACCAATTTTAAAACAGAACTCAACACATGACCAAAAGTGGAGCTAAGAGTTTAAAGTTGTTATGTTGACAGAACGGGATAAATTGCGGCAACTGATGTGCTTTTTTAATGCATTAAATAGTTCAAAACTAATTAAGGTGATGCTGCTTCCAGTATCAATTAAAAATAAACAATCGGTTTTTCCAATAGAAACATTAATTAAAGGACAGGATTGCGATTGATGTAACGATGCATCAACATTCCACACAAACTGGTTAGAATTAGTTTCAGTTTCCGTTTGTGTACACACATGTTGGGCTATCTTTCCTACGCTCTTCCTTCGGTGGGCTTCATTATCAATAGGGAAGTATTCGATTTTCTAATTTTATTTTTATATGATAGAGTAACATACATGAACATCATCTGCGAAAAAATTTTTACGATACGACTAATACTTTTTTTAAAAATAATTTTTTAAAGTTCACGCGCGAGTGACGTCATTTGCTTGTTAGTCCTTTGACTGACGTCACTGCCGCGTTGCGAGGCGGCGAGGTTGGCTAGGACAAAGAAGTGCTTGGCGATCTTTGGGGGAAGGCGCGGGAAAACAAGAGCCTTCTAACAGCAGCGCGCATAAAAGGCTAGTGAAAATCCTTTGCTGTCTGTAGGGTTTAATGCATTCTGCGATTGTTTTTAATTTGATTTTCTTTGTCATGGCTAGTAGAATCAATTACAAGTATTGCTTCGTTCCTGGATGCGTATCTACATCTAAAAAAACTCCTCACAAGCGATTTGTTATTGTTCCGTCCCAGCAGGATCTTCGAAAGAAGTGTTTTCAAGTGTGTTTATTAATTAAAATTTGAAAATGAAAATTTGCACTTCATTTTAATTAAAAACTATGTCAAGTGAGAAATACAGTTTGAAATATATGTTCACAACTGTTCATAAATAAATGTTTAATAAGCATATGAGATATTTTTAAAAAAATGCAAGTAAACAAAGTAATTTAAACCCTGCACAATAAACTTGAATAGAAAGTAATAGATGCATTACTATTTCCATTTTAATAACAATGCAAAAACTATTAATACTTTCTTTTTGACATTCAAACTATCTTCAAATTTTAACTATTACAAATTGATAATTTAAAAATACATTTTCAGTTTATCACCAGAAGCGTTTCTATATATACAAGACATTTCTCACATGCAAAAAGGTACTTATTTTATTAAATGAACACCATTTTCACATTTATTATTTTTATCAAAAGAGCAAAAAAAATATTTTTCCTTTTTTTGCTAAGTTGCACAAAAACTCAAGGATAATTAACATTTATTAATGGATTTAAAACAATTTTCCGCAAAAAAAAAAAGCAGATCAACTTTTATTGCCAACAAAGCGAAAAATTTTCATGCAAAAACTGCTCTAAAACTTAGTACTGGAATCACTTGCAGTAAGGTTGTTACAAAATGCGCGCCTCATTAAAAGCCGCCAAGTAAGAACTGGAATAGCGCTCTTACATTGTAATTTATATATTCAGATAAAAAAAACATCGACACACAAATGGAAATGATCAATCTTGATAAGGGAAACTAATGCGAATAATATGAACTGCAAACATAGACGGATATGTACGTACAATTTTAAAGAATAACAATGGTGAAACTTTGTTGTTTCACTCCCCGTACTTCTAGGGCATTAAATCTCTCGTCCTTTCGAAAAAAGTCAAACACCATGAATGACTTTACTTGAGGAAGGTTATTGGATCGACCTTTCGTGAATCCTAGCTCCATGATGGAAAAAATGCTGGTTAAAGGCTTTAAAAAGGCTGAAAAAGACAGTGCTATTCACCTCCTGGTAGGCGCAACACGGCATGGAAATGGAGCTCTGATCGGAACAGGGAAATGACGTCAGCTGCTGACGTTTTAGGCCACACCTCTTTTTTGCGCATCGCTCTTTAAAAAATTCATAAAAAATCAATCGTTGGTTTTAAAAATCCGGCCATGGTGAATTTTTGTGTTTTGTAAGCCTGTCAACATTGTGCAATAGTTAAAATTGGAATATTTGATAGGTTGATACTTCCCTATTGGAGAAAGGGAAGCACAGTCACCGGAAGTATGATTCATTGTTGACATATCGAGAAGAGCAGAGCAGGAGAAAGTGGGGGGGAAGGAATTCGACGCTCTGCTGGGACCCCCCTTCCACTAGTTTTTTTCATCGTGTTGAGATGGGAGGAAATGTACTGCATTCCGATTAAATCGCTTCACACAAGCGTTTTGTGCCCGCTGCTGATGAGGGATCGACTGAGTTTGCATTACGCGTTTGAATGCATAGCAATCAGCCATAAAATGGTTAAGTTTGCCACAATAAGCACACGGCATGTTAGAATACGGATGATTTCTATTATGTCCCTTGAAAGAGCGTCGATTGCTGAAATTTGACTCATTTTTATAAGGTGCACCTCTTTGTTCCAAATGTTTGTGCCCAGGGGCGGAGAAGGAGGATGCGCTGTTAACGTGGTTAATTTGTGCTTGCACATTATTAGCGTTCTGCACTTCTTCTAGCCTTCGTTTCAAATGCTCGATTTCTTTAGACAAGTGCATAACTTGCTCTGAATTATTTTGAACTGTTGAAAATGCATCATCTTGCTTAAAAACATCTTGGAGATGCTGTGCACGGTCAACAACGGCCTCGAATTGCAAAATGTTCTCCTCAAGCAATTTCAATCTTATCTTTAGCGAGAAACTTTTCCAACTTTATCTTTTCAAGTGCGTTTTGATTCAGTGTGGGGTAGATTTTTGACGCAAGGACACTGATACGATGTGCAAAGTGGCGAATACTCCCATCATAGTTAAATCTTAATGTATTAAACTCATTCGACGTTATAACTGTGGACGATTTACCAAAAAACAACCGCAAGATCTTGCACACCGTGTCGAATGAAGTCGATTTTCTCAGCTCATCTGATTCCAAGAAATATCTCAGCGCGGCTCCGCGCAATTTGGATTTTAAAAATGCGATAGTCTTTTTGTCATTCAATGTATTAATTTCAGATAATTCTTTAATCTGTTCTAGGAAAAAATTGAGTTCGCTTTCTATCCCGCCATCATAATGTTGAACATCAATTACAAAAGTTCTATTTGCGTCGGACGGATTCCCCTTGCTTTTAGATAAAGCCATACTAGAAATTTATGCTTGGAAAAACTTGCGACAACTCAAGTGAGGTGGGTGAGCCGGAATGAACATTTAAGCTGAGCGATGGCAAAAGGAAAAAAGTGGTGGAGTTCCAAAGTTTAAAAAACTAAGCTTATTACTCCTCAAAATGGTATGAATAGAAAACTTGGAACTGTCCAAAATATACTCTGAAGATATCAACATGAAAAAAAAAAAAAAAAAAAAACTGCCCTATACATTTTACTCTTTGAGAGCTATTTCCCAGAACGTTTGTTTGAAGCAAATCTGCTAAGTGTATTATCTATATTCATTTTAAGTTTCCCCACTGGCGATAATGTTAATTACTTATCAGCTGTTAGAAACATTAAGAAAATTTGTTCAAATCAAAAAGATACTTTCTCTCCGTGTTCTTCGTGAAGGATTTTTTCAAACTAAGTTTGCTTGAAGGAAATTCGACTTTTTGTACGGGATTTATATTTACCTCAAATATCCCCGCAGGCACTAATGTTAATTATTATGGAGCCGATCAAAATTGAACGAAAACTTGTCCTAATAAAGAAGTGAAGCGTGAGAATAAGGTGTCCTTACTGAGATATTTCGAACAAAACAAGTTTGTTCGAATCGGACTGTTTAATCGAAAGTTATTAAGCGGGTGCAGGGAGAGTGAAACCGAACGACCGACAGACACAAGCTTCTCCCATCTTAAAACCCTATTTTCCATTTTTTAATTGCTCAATACTTATTTCAATTGTTTAATTATGTTTGACTTTTTTGTTTTTAGTTAATATGTTTAAGATGCATTAAGGTTTCTTTCATTATTTTTTAGCTTTCTTTTCCGTAAAAAGCATGAAAGAAGGCTTAATACACCCTAAAAAAAAAGTTAAAAACAAAAGAAGTCAAAGAAAAAGAGTTAAGTATTAGAAAATTTAAAATTGAAAAGAAGGGTATTGATATGAAGAAGAGGTGCCTCTTGCGTGTCTATCAGTCCGTCTGTCTGTTTTGACTTAACAACTTTTGAGGGAATAGTTCTTTTTTTTTTTTCGAAACGGAGAGGACACCTCATTCCCAAACTTCACTTTTGGATGTGAACTATTTTTGGTTCAGTTTTGAACAATCCAAAAAAGTTAGCATTATCTCGTACGGGGCCAATGCAGATAGTGTGTACTTGAAACCAGATTTGCTTCAAACAAACTTTGCTGGAAAAGGTTCTTGACGAGTAACATGTATAGAGCAGATTTTTCGATGTAACTATTTTTAGGGTGTTTTAGAAATAAGCTAAAAATGTTAAATTGGGATCTTTGACATAATTTGCTGTCCTAGCAAATTTAGAGAACATTGATTAGATACTAGAAAATCGATGGTAGTATAACGGAAATGTAGGCTCGTTCAATTTTATACAGAACTTCTAGTTCTTCTTTCTTTCATGGAAAAGTATAGGCTGAAAATTGAGAATATATTCAGAATCTGCAAAACACTTCCAATTTTTTGGTGCCAAAAAATAGTTTTTCTCGTTGTCGTTAGGGTTAAAAAAATTGAACTTTTCAAAAAGTACTCTAATAATACTAAATCAAAAAAAAAAAAAAAAAAGAAAGAAACCTACTCTATGCAAGTTCCTCATCAAGAGCTATTTCCACCGAAGTTTGTTTGTAGCAAATCTGTCTTTAAATTTGGGATCTATGTTTACTTTTAATTTCTTCGTTGGCGCCCATGGTAAGGGGTTTTGATCTGTTCAAAACTAAACGAAAAATTGTTCAAATCGAAAATAGATTTTCTAAACATGTTAATCATTTAGTACTTTTTACAACATAGTTTGTTTAATGCTAATTTGTCTTTAAATTCGGGTTCTATATTTGTCTTAAATTTTTCCGTAAGCACTATTGTTAGGTTTTTTTTTTTTTTTTTTGAACCGTTCAAAATCGATTTGAAAATTGTCAAAAAGGAAAGGTCTATACATGTATCAATAATTTTTTCCAAAAAACTTTTTTTGAAACAAATTTGCCTTTATGTTTGAGTTCGAAGTTAGTGTCAAAATATTTGGTTCTCCTAGCCTTTGTAAGAGAGGTTTTCAATAACTGGGATTCTATCTGAGTTTACTTCTTACCACCAGTTTTCTTGGCACTCAAAGATCAAGGTCTAATGTATTTTGGTCTGTGTTTTACCGACATAGACATAATAAAACGATTGTTGCCCAAAATTTGGGAATCGTGTCAAAATACCAATGATCTGAATATCACCTTTATCTGCTTCAATTCCAGTTGATATCAACTGAATAATGAGCAACTATCAAGTTTCGTTTACTCATGCTTTTCTTTCCTTTATGCATTGCGATAAATACTGCATTTGTGTAGCTCATAAAAAAATTAATATGCTTACGTAAATAATAGTCGTCGAGTAACTTGATTCTATTCCAAATGTGTATGCCCTCTAGATATTAGCAGTTTTGGTTTGAAAATAAACATACCGTTGTTATCCGAAAAAAGAGAAAGTTTACTTACTTTGCCAAGTATTTTAAGGCTTAAAGAAGATTTTGCTGTTAATTGTCATTGTTTACCTCAAAATTTAGTTAAATTGTCTCTTACTTCTCTTCATACCGTCGCCTCAGAAAATACTAAGATATAAAAATATATTACCGTTGCTCTGATGCGACGATATGATTACCAAACCAAGTTCCTAGTGAGTCTTAACACATAGATCACATAGGGTATACACAAGTAGATAGTCTTAAGATATGTCAAGACAGGTCGCGGAAGCCTGGGTCTGATGTAGTCTGGTAAGCAGTACACGTTGGAAACGTAGGATAAGTTTTAAATTTGTCTTTGCATGTCATAGATCTGCAACAGAGGGACAAGGAACCAACAAGACGTTTACCCTGGAGTGTGCAGATAGGACCGTAAGGCCACAAAGGTTGATAAAGCGGGAATACAATTTTAAAGGAGTCAAAGTGAGTGAAGCCAGAGAAAGCGTGGGGTGACCTGCACCACTATTAGCAAGTCAGTCAGTAATCTCGTAGACAGCTATATCGAGATGGGATCTATTGCAAGTGAATTTCATGAGACATGGAAAGACTTTTCAGTTTGTTCAACAAAAGTCAATCCAGTACTGTCACTCACCTACTACATGCCAATTTGAAAGGTATTGGATGGCAATCAGGTTGTGGTTCTGGTTTCATTAAGAAATTTAAACAACTACAGTTTGCGAGCTGTTACCCAACAACTATTACGAAATTCAGGCTAATTTTGCAACGTCGTAAATAGGAGTGTCCATGCCATCCCTCTACTCCCTAAAGAAAATCAATGTGCCTCTTTAAATTCTATGAACCACCCTTCCAAGAATATAATCTCCTAAAATAATATAAAAACTCCCTAAAAATGTAATTAAAACTGCTTACTCGTTGGACATTTCCATGAGTCTCCACTCATAGGCACACCTGTCTCAACTTGTCAACGATTTCGCTTGAAACATACTTCTGGGCTGCACACCAACTTCAAATTTTGACTATAATTATTTAACTCCATGAATTTCATAGTTTAATGTATGCGTTGAAGCAAGTCAAGTCACGCAAAAGTACTGTCGTACTACCCTTCTCCAGAAGAAACTCACGCACTTTTGACCCTCCCCCCCCCCCGTTACTTTGTTGCAGATAAAGAGAGAAGTCTGAATTTTTAGTTCTTAAGGGAAAAGGTAGGGCAGATACATTAAAAAATTTCGTTCCATTACTAATAGTTTACAAATCATTGCTGTCCAAGGTCATGAATCTTGTCACTGACGTGATCATCCAAAATCTAAAGCACTTTTGGCAGTCATGCAAATCGAAATTTCTTAATGCAGTTAGTATTTAGTATTTAGCTTGCAATGGATAGAAAAATAGAAATATTCAGAGATTTAACTTATGTGATGAAATTTTAGAGCTGCTTTCAATTATTGTCAATTAGTTATCCAACAGATGGCACCCTCTCAATTTCTTCTCTTTGTTTGTCGAATGCACCAATTAGTAAATTACTAAAATAGACTGTTTTGAAGTTAGTATGAAGATATTTTGTTTTTTTCCAAGGTGCGGGAACATTTTGATCGCTGGGATTGTAAGCAGTTTTACTAATTTTCACCAATTTTTTTGACGCCCAAATATTAAGAGCTAATGTACATTGGCCTATGTTTTATTGAAAGAATAGAACGAAATGTCGTCCAAAATTTGGCAATTACGCCGAAATCCCACTAAGAAATATCCCATTTCCCGCTTCATTTTTGACTGATATCCATTATATTTGGAAGAAATATTACAAAAAGAAATAAAATTCCACCCAAAACATAAATGTACAAAAATGCAGGTCTAACTTCCAAAGTAAACAAATGGGAGATTTCATGTAAGACCAAGTCAATGGTTTTAGTTAGTATCTCGAGAAATACCTATATTTAAATTGTTTGCCATAAATTTCTTCCTGTACAACTACCTTTAAATGTTTAAAGTGAAAACATTAATATTAGACATCTTTATTTCTATAGAAAATATAGTGACATTAGCGGCAACATACTAATGTAGCAATAGCTGGTACTTATCCGTTGTGCTTGCCCAGTCAAATAAGTCGCTAAATGCGATACAATTGACGCCAAATGTTCGTTCTAGTAATCTTTTAATTCTTTTTTTTAAAACTAATTCCTTTTTATGCATATCCTGAAAATTGTAACGAATGATTTCTGCTAGACGAGATTTGTTTGCAGTTCCATCAGGCTTAATTTACGCAATTTGTAGGAAAACCCATGTAAAGAGCTCAAATTACTGTTATTAAGTATATGCTATTATGTTGGCATGCAATTGCGGATAAAATAGAAAAACAATACTTATTGCAGCAAAAAAAAAAAAAAGTCTGATATTAATATGGTCAGTATAAACTATGCAAGGTAAATAAAAAGAAAACCATTTATAAAAAAGTTGTTAAATGTGTGTTTTCCAAGATACTAACTAAAATAATTGACTTGTTTTACATGAGATCTCACATTTTTTTGCCCAGTGGAAGCCAGAATTTATGCACATTTTCTGGTTTTTGGTGAGATTTAATTTACCGATAAGAGAAAAATTCTTTTCCAAGAGGCAATCGTAAACTTTGCAAATGGTTTTATTAAAAAAAAATAACTACTAAAATGTCTGCTGGTATAAATTCTTAACTGATATTTCTCAAAACCTAGAAGTATCGACAAGTATAAGAGAAGCAGCACATTCTAAAAATTTTGAAACTACAAAACTTGGTACAACACGTAACTGATGGCAGGATAGCTAATTAACTTCATTTGGGAAAAACTAAGTACAAATCATATTACAAAAACCTAATGATACAGCTTAAGATACATTTGTTTTTACTTACATAGCAAAAGTTTTATTAAGTTTTTTTTAAAATTTCAACTCAAAATTTATTTTTTTCACCTTGTGTAAGACAACAAGAAAATTACTTGCATTTTTTATTAAAAAAAGACTTTCAGAAGACAAAAAAAGAAAAAAAACCTAACATATGTTTTTGCTACTGTAAGCATTCTAACAACACATTCGTAGCTACACATGTAGCAATTCTTGCATGTAGCAGTATCAAGCACTAAATCCATAGCAATAGTTTAATTTCGTTTTCTTTTAATCTCTATTCAGAACGCAACACAACATTTGTAAATTGTCTTAAAACACAAAAAAATCACCTAAACTGAAATATATATATATATTTTTTTTGAAGGAAAAGGCATTTCTAGGCCAACAACAAAAAGAAAAAAAAGTTTTCGTCGTTACATATAACATTTCTCGTAAAGGAATATTTTGTTTACCGATTAGATAACGATTTTTTCCAAAGAAGCAAACAAACTATGAGTAATGGTTTATATTTTAATAAGATTCTCTACTAAAACGCAAATGTAGATTTCTTAATTGACATTTAATGAAACCATTGACTATTAACAAATAACAGAAACTTGCATTCTAACTATCTTGAAGTAAAAGAAGTAGGAATAGAACACGAATGCGGTCACGAAAATTAAGAAATTTTTTTTGGAAAAAATATATATACATAGTTACGCAAATACTTTACAATACAGTTTAGGATACACACGTGTAATGCAGCCTCATATATCTCATTTACTTATATTTGATTCTTAGTGAGAGAACAGACATTACTTATCCCAAGTTCCACGCTTGACGCTGTAAGACGTCTAACAAGGAATTGTTAGGCTAGTTTCGGGCTGTCAAGTAAGGTCATGCTTAAAAAAGACACGCACAAAGTGGCCAGTTTGCTTCATTTTGTTCTTTCAAATCTATTTATAATGCGATATTTTCAACTCGTCGAACAAGACAGAAACATTTTCAGCATTTTTCAAAATACAAAAGACGTTTTAAGGACAAATGCCACATGCATTGCAGCAGCACATTAACAGCAACAAATTGTGTTATAGAAAGTATTGTTGAAGCACTACATCCAATGTAAAGATTTCAATTTATTTTCTTCTAATCCTTATTCGCACAACACAAACATTAAATTTTTTACTTGTTCCACAACGCACAAGAAAACATCAGAACTATAGTACTATTTTCTCTGAAGGAAGCGACATTTATAAGTAAAGAAACAAACAGTTTCGTTATTCAAAACATATCAATTGGAAGAATATTAAGATTACCGATTAGAGATTAATTAACTTCAATGAAGCAGTGGTAAACCTCGAGAAATGTTTTTTTATTTTAATAGGATTTCCCACTAAAAACTCTAGCACTGTAATTAGTTTACGTGATATTTCACGAAAGCATCAACTATCAATGAGTAAAAGAAAAGCAAAACATTCTAGATATTTTCAAGTTATTGAATTGGGAATACCACGTGACTGCCAGCAGGAAAGGAAATATTCATCTTTGGAAAAAACAATGTCTCAATAGTTACGCAAATACTTTACAACACAGTTTAGGATACACATGTGTAACGCAGTCTTATCTTTCTTATTTAGTTATATTTGATTCTTAGTGAGGGAACAAACAATCACCTATCCCAAGATCCACGCTTAACAAAGTAAGACGTCTCACATGTGATTGCTAGGCGATTTTCGGACTCACAGTAAAAGCTATACTTAAAACGGCAAACTTAAAAGCGGCAATATGGTTTCCTGAAATTTATTCAGAATGCAATGTTTTACACTTTTTTAAAAACACAGAAATAGTAAGAGCTTTTGCTTAATTAGTAAAGAACTTAGAAGCCAAAAACAAAAACAATTGTTTTTGCTACTTTTAGCATTGTAGCAACACTTTAAAAGCAATAAATATTGGCACTGAAGGCATTGTTGAAGCAATACATCCATTGTAAAGATTTCAACTCATTTTCTTCCAAGTTTATTTAGAACATACCTCTTAACTTGTTGCACATTGCATTAAAATGTACAAGAACAATAGTGTTATTTTTTTTAAGGACACGATATTTATAATTAAATAAAACAAGTTTTTTGTTATACAAAACCTTTCTATTTAAGAAATATTGAATTTAAGGATAAGAGAATATTTTTACTTGTATGAAGAAGTCGTAAACTTCAAGAAATGCTTTTTATTTTAATAGGATTTCTTACTAAAAATTCTGAAACTGTAAATAATTAAATTTACATTTATTATTTGACGAAACCAACTATCAATAAGTAAAACAGAAGCAACACATTCTAGAAATTTTGAAGCTACAGAATTTGGAATATCAAGTGACTGCCGGCAGGAAAGTGAATATCCATCTTTGGAAAAATCAATACATAAATAGTTACGCAAATACTTTACAACACAGTTTAGGATACACATGTGTGATGCAGCCTCATCCATCTTACTTACTTATATTTGACTCTTAGAGAGAGAACACATATTGCCTATTCCAAGTTCCACGCTCAACGCAGTAAGACGTCTCACAAGGGATTGCTAGGCACGTTTCATGCACTCCATTAAAGCAATGCTTAAAAGTCATTTGCTGTGGTTTTTGGCGACCATAGTGGTCATATTCTTTTTTGAAATCTATTCAGAATGCAATTTTTCAACTTTTTGAACAACATAGAAAAATTATCAGTATTTTGTTTTTTAAAGAAAAGACATTTTAATGCCAACGACGGATTTTTTTGCTACTTTTAGCACTGTAGCAGCACATTCATAGCAACAAATATCACTGAAAGCATTGTTGAAGCAATACATTCATTGCACAAATATTTCAATTCATTTTCCTTTAACCTTATTTAGAACACAAAACTTTTAACTTGTTCTACGTTGCAAAACAATACACAAGAACCATAGTGCTTTTTTTTTTTAAGAAAACGACTTTTATGAGTAAAAAAAACTAAGTTCCTTCGTTATTAATAAAATTTTCCATTCAAACGATATTAAGTTTTAAGATTGGGGAATATTTTTTATTCCATAAGGCAGTCGTAAACTTGAACAAATGTTTTTTTTTTTAAATTTTAATAGGATTTCCTACTAAAAGGTCTGCCTCTGTATATAATTAAATTGATATTTCACAAAACCATGAACTATCAATAAGTAAAACAGATGCAACACATTCTAGAAATTTTGAAGCTACAAAATTTGGAATACCAAGTGAATGCCTACAGGAAAAACAATATTCATCTTTGGAAAAATCAATGTATAATTAGTTATGTAAATACTTTACAACACAGTTTAGGATACACATTTGTGATGCAGCCTCATCCTTCTCATTTACGTATATTTGACTCTTAGAGAGAGAACAGATATTACCTATTCCAAGTTCCATGCTCAACGCAGTAAGACGTCTCACAAGGGATTGCTAGGCAAGTTTCATGCACTCCATTAAAGCAATGCTTAAAAGTCATTTGCTGTGATTTTTGGCGACCTTAGTGGTCATATTCTGTTTTGAAATCTATTCAGAATGCAATTTTTAAACTTTTTGAACAACATAGAAATATTATCAGTATTTTGTTTTTTAAAGAAAAGACATTTTAATGCCAAGAACGGATTTTTTTGCTACTTTTAGCACTGTAGCAGCGCATTCATAGCAACAAATATCACTGAAAGCATTGTTGAAGCAATACATTCATTGCACAAATATTTCAATTCATTTTCCTTTAACCTTATTTAGAACACAAAACTTTTAACTTGTTTCACGTTGCAAAACAATACACAAGAACTGTAGTGCTTTTTTTTTTTTTTTAAGAAAACGACATCTATAAGGGAAAAAAAACTAAGTTCCTTCGTTATTGAAAAATTTAACATTCAAAAAATATTAAGTTTTAAGATTGGGGAACATTTTTTATTCCATAAGGCAGTCGTAAACTTGAACAAATGTTTTTTTTTTTTAAGTTTTAATAGGATTTCCTACTAAAAGGTCTGCCTCTGTATATAATTAAATTGATATTTCACAAAACCATGAACTATCAATAAGTAAAACAGATGCAACACATTCTAGAAATTTTGAAGCTACAAAATTTGAACTACCAAGTGAATGCCTACAGGAAAAACAATATTCATCTTGGGAAAAATCAATGTATAATTAGTTATGTAAATATTTTACAACACAGTTTAGGATACACATGTGTGATGCAGCCTCATCCTTCTCATTTACTTATATTTGACTCTTAGAGAGAGAACAGATATTACCTATTCCAAGTTCCACGCTCAACGCAGTAAGACGTCTCACAAGGGATTGCTAGGCAAGTTTCATGCACTCCATTAAAGCAATGCTTAAAAGTCATTTGCTGTGATTTTTGGCGACCTTAGTGGTCATATTCTGTTTTGAAATCTATTCAGAATGCAATTTTTAAACTTTTTGAACAACATAGAAATATTATCAGTATTTTGTTTTTTAAAGAAAAGACATTTTAATGCCAAGAACGGATTTTTTTGCTACTTTAAGCACTGTAGCAGCGCATTCATAGCAACAAATATCACTGAAAGCATTGTTGAAGCAATACATTCATTGCACAAATATTTCAATTCATTTTCCTTTAACCTTATTTAGAACACAAAACTTTTAACTTGTTTCACGTTGCAAAACAATACACAAGAACTGTAGTGCTTTTTTTTTAAGAAAACGACATCTATAAGGGAAAAAAAACTAAGTTCCTTCGTTATTGAAAAATTTAACATTCAAAAAATATTAAGTTTTAAGATTGGGGAATATTTTTTATTCCTTACGGCAGTCGTAAACTTGAACAAATGTTTTTTTTTTTTAAATTTTAATAGGATTTCCTACTAAAAATTTAAAAATTCTGCCACTGTAAATAATTAAATTGATATTTCACAAAACCATAAACTATCAATAAGTAAAACAGATGCAACACATTCTAGAAATTTTGAAGCTACAAAATTTGCAATACCAAGTGAACTCCGGCATGAAAAATAATATTTATCTTTGGAAAAATCAATGTATAATTAGTTACGCAAATATTTTACAACACAGTTTAGGATACACATGTGTGATGCAGCCTCATACTTCTCATTTACTTATATTTGACTCTTAGAGAGAGAACAGATATTACCTATTCCAAGTTCCACGCTCAACGCAGTAAGACGTCTCACAAGGGATTGCTAGGCAAGTTTCATGCACTCCATTAAAGCAATGCTTAAAAGTCATTTGCTGTGGTTTTTGGCGATCATAGTGGTCATATTCCTTTTTGAAATCTATTCAAAATATAATTTTTCAATTTTTTGAATAACACAGAAATATCAGTTTTTTTCTTTTTTAAAGAAAAGACATTTTAATTCCAAGAACGGATTTTTTTGCTAGTTTTAGCACTGTAGCAGCACATTCATAGCAACAAATATCTCTGAAAGCATTGTTGAAGCAATACATTCATTGCACAAATATTTCAATTCATTTTCCTTCAACCTTATTTATAGCACAAAACTTTTAACTTGTTTCACGTTGCAAAACAATACACCAGAACTATAGTGCTTTTTTTTTTTTTTTAACAAAACGACATCTATAAGTAAAAAAAAAAACTAAGTTCCTTCGTTATTGAAAAATTTTCCATTCAAAAAATGTTTTAAGATTGGGGAATATTTTTTATTCCTTAAGAGAGTCGTAAACTTGAACAAATGTTTTTTTTTTTTTAATTTTAGTAGGATTTCCTACTAAAAAGTCTGCCTCTGTAAACAATTAAATTGATATTTCACAAAACCATGAACTATCAATAAGTAAAACAGATGCAACACTTCTAGAAATTAAGAAACTTCAAAATTTGGAATACCAAGTGAATGCCGGCAGGAAAAAGAATATTTATCTTTGGAAAAATCAATGTATAATTAGTTACGCAAATATTTTACAACACGGTTTAGGATACACATGTGTGATGCAGCCTCATCTTTCTCATTTACTTATATTTGACTCTTTGAGAGAGAACAGATATTGCCTATTTCAAGTTCCACGCAGTAAGACGTCTCACAAGGGATGGCCAGGCACGTTTCATGCACTCCATTAAAGCATCGCTTAAAAGTAATTTGCTGTGGTTTTTGGCGACCATAGCGGTCATATTCTTTTTTGAAATCTATTCAGAATGCAATTTTTAAACTTTTTGAACAACATAGAAATATTATTAATATTTTGTTTTTTATAGAAAAGACATTTTAATGCCAAGAGCGGATTTTTTTGCTACTTTTAGCACTTTAGCAGCACATTCATAGCAGCAAATATCACTGAAAGCATTGTTGAAGCAATACATTCATTGCACAAATATTTCAATTCATTTTCCTTCAAACTTATTTAAAGCACAAAACTTTTAACTTGTTCCACGTTGCAAAACAATACACAAGAACTATAGTGCTTTCTTTCTTTTTTTTTTTTTTTTTAAGAAAACGACATCTATAAGTAAAAAAAAAAAAAATTAAGTTCCTTCGTTATTGAAAAATTTTCCATTCAAGAAATATTAAGTTTTCCCATTGGGGAATATTTTTTATTCCTTATGGCAGCCGTAAACTTGAACAAATGTTTTTTTTTTTTTTTTTTAAATAGGATTTCCTACTAAACATTCTACCAAGTAAATAATTAAATTGATATTTCACGAAACCATGCACTATCACTAAGTAAAACAGAAGCAACACATCCTAGAAATTTTTAAGCTACAAAATTTGGAATACCAAGTGACTACCGGCAGGAAAGTTAATATTCATCTTCGGAAAAATCAATGTATAAATAGTTACGCAAATACTTTACAACACAATTTAGGATACACATGTGTGATGAAGCGTCATCTTTCTCATTTACTTATATTTGATTCTTAGAGAGATAACAGATATTGCCTATCCCAAGTTCCACGCTTAACGTAGTAAGACGTCTCGCAATAGATTGCTAGTCACGTTTTATTCACTTAAGCAGTATGGTTCTTAGGTTAAGATTTTTATGAAACAATGAACAATCAATTAATACAACACAGAAATCACATTTTAACAGTTTCAATGCTTTAAAATTTTCAATCTTTTGTGACTGTAGACCGGAATATGAATATCACACAAAAAACAAATTAGTTAACACTGCAAAAGGAAAATTACTTTCCCAGATCCTAAAAAAAAGAATGAAGACACGACTGCTACTAACACGATTAAACTAGTTTTTTGATTTAAGAGAACATGAGGTGAAACTAAATAGTTTTTCGCATACAGGTTTCTCTACAAAAGTTGATCTCACCAAAAACATAAAAGTTTACAAAAATACAAATATCGCTTCCAATGCAAAAAGTTGTGAGATTTTATGTAAATCTAAGTCAGTTGTTTTAATTAGAATCTTGGGAAGAACGTATTTAATAACTTCGTAATAACTTGCATTTTTTCCAAAATTTATATTTTTGTTGAATTTTATTTCTTTTTGTAGATAGTGTTTTTTTTTTTTTTAATTCAATGCATATCATTTGGAAATGAGGCAATTTTGATAAAATCCTCAAGTTTTGGACACATTTTCGTTTTGTTCTGTCAATAAAACTTTAACCAACATACCTTAGTGCTTTATACTTTGGAAGAAAATTGTCGACAATGAGGAAAATTTCAAAGACTTAGTTATCGAAATTTTACCACACCTTGGCAAAGATAAAATAACTTAAAAATAGTAAATCCCGGTAATTTACAAGTGGGTACATTCGTCAAATTTTACGGCGTTGCGATTTTCTCTACATTATGTAGTCATTATTGATTGCAACGATGCCAAGTTCCGAGTCACTAAGGAAGAATTCCCTACTCTGCGAGTGAACGTCATGTGTCAGATAACTTATTGAAAATTTTAGAAAGCAGCTGCGTAACTACATCACGTGACTGAAATTTCGGAATGTTACAGTTTTTTTTTCTTCCTAATGAATGTTCAAAGTTAATTGTATTAAAAATATAAACTTGTGTTCTTAAGTCTTATGTTTTTGATGATTATGTCAATGGCATCATATCTCAATGATAAAAATGACTTTGGCTGACAATAATTCGTAAACTATTAGTATACATAGAAATTGTTTTATATAGCTTGTTATCGTATGTTCTCTTAGTCACTAAAAATTCAGACTTCTAGCTTGATCCACAACGCAGTTACATAGGCGAGTCAAAAGTGCCGTGAGTTGCTTTCAGAAAGGATGGTTTGATTGTGCTTTTGTTTGACTCGACGTGGCTTGCTTTTGCTCGATTTGAAGGGAGCACTGCTATGACCCCAATATAATAGTAGGTGTGTTGATAGTATAGCAACTTGTAGTCTTTCGTCTTAGTCAACTCAGGTTTGTATAGTCTGGCCACCGGTTAGAGGTAAAGGCAAACATTCTGCTTTTATGCGGAAATGCAATCATCAATTAGTTTCCATGCACACCAGCTTTTTCAGACGTATGTTATTCTCTAATACAAACCGAGTCCCATTCGAGTGAGTGGAACACGTGCATCAAATGTAACTTTCCCTCTCATCCAGATAGACTCGTCTTATTAACTAGACGTTTGTCAATTCTATATAACCCGTGGACAGACTGTTGCTTGATTCACAGCGTGGTTACGTTAAGCGGGTAAGTTATTCTATGTAGATTCAAGAATAAAAATGAAACGGCTGTGCTTTTCTTCGGTTCGTTCTGCTTAACTTGGCGTTAGTTTAAAACTAAAACATTTTGCACCAAATAGGGAATATTAGTTTAGACTGGTAAAATTAGCAAGGTTCAAATGCATTAAAGCTTAGCCTTTGCTTTCAAAAAATTGCTAACAGTTGGGGAAAATCTGAAGATTCCCAGCTATCGAAATGTTTCCTCAAAAATAAATAATACCTCTTCCTAGACAGTATCCATTAAATATCATTACATCAAAAAAAAAAAAAATCTAATGAGGGATCTCATCCAATAAAATCATTGAAACATTATGATAGGAAGTCTCAGAAGAAGGGATCCATTGAAGTTTTCAGAGGGAAGGTAATTTCCACGGGGTCTTCTTAATTTGGGAGGTCACATTCTTGGCGGGGGGCTCCGTACCATTTACCGCACTGTCGTCGTTTTATGGAAAGGAGGGGGCGATGGGCACTTATTTTTATGACGTTTCAGAAATAGATATGATTTCGTAATCATTGTTAGGTTTCAGCTCGTAAGTTGTAATTACTTAAATTACTTAATTAAATAATAAGGTAAGCAATGACTATTCACATGAAAATCTTCTTAATCAAAGCCATTAATAGTTTGGCAAAGGAAGTAAAGGTTTCTTCCTCTTTTTCCGGATGGCAACGATACGTTTATTTTCAAACCAAAACTGCTAACGCCTGTAGATCATAAATGTTTGAAATAGTGTCAAATTACTCGATGATTTTAATGTGTGTAAGCAGATTTATTTCATTTCAGAGCTACATAATCACAGTATTTCCACAATATATAAAGGAAAGAAGGGCGTAATCTGTCGGTAACTAGGGTAAACCAACCAGTGAATGGACATTGAAGTGAATTTTCATTTTCAAAAATTCATATCATATAAAATTGCAGTATTTGTCACATGGCAGTAAAACCGCATTAAGTTATGTATATAGTTATTAAAAAAATGTGAGAATTTTTATGGTTCTGCATCAAGTCCTTTTGGGGTATTGAAATAAAAAAGTGCTCCGACCTAGTGAATGAACACCCCAACTAGTGGACAAACACAGCATTGTCACGTAATTTTCTTTCTGGAAATCTAGAATGGAGTTACTACTGTTAATTAATCTTTTACAAAAGTTTTAAATCCTTATTTTTCCACAAAAAATACGAGGTGTTCATTCACTGTTCGGTCTACCCTAATTAATAATAATTAAAATCAGCGTTAAAACTACACCACATGGCTGAAATTTTGGAAAGTTTTGCTTTTTCCTTTTACTACGTGCTAATTACTAACTGAATTAAAGTTTCAAGCTTGTGCGGCTGCTAGAAGTGAAAAATAATTTTGATGATTTTTTTTTCATGCATCTTTCAGTCACGAAATTCAAAAATTTCGACTGAAAATAATTCGTAAACTTTTAGTATACATTGAATTTAATTTGCTAATGAAGCCCGTTATCGCATGTTCTCCTAGGCAATATTTAATCATCCTTTAACATTTACCCGCAATCAAATTACAGGGTGGTATAAGTGTTATTAAATGCTTCGAGAAATGAAAATTTCTTCGCGAATACAATACTTCCTTTTTTGTAAAAGGAAGTAAAAAATGCATAAGGAACATCTAAAAAATTTATACTTACTCTTTGTTTGAACTTATGAAGAGAATAACAGATTTAAAAAAAAAAAAAAACTAAGCACTTTTTATAATGCTCTCAAAAAGACAAAATAACTTTTCTGGGGCAAAATGGACAATTTAAGAATTCCTGTTATTTTCAATTATTCCAAGACAATGACACCAAAAGCAAAGAATAGTGCAGCATAAGTTAGGTACAGAATTTCTTATCGTTAAATTATCTTGTCATAAATTTGAGTGTTGAAACACGCATATTTTTTAGAGAAATTTTGATGTCAAATGACTTGAGCCGCACTTTTCTTCGTTTGTGGTGTCATTTTCTTGGAATAATTGAAAACTAAAGCAGTACTTAAATATCTATTCTGCCGCAGAAAAATTATTTTGTACTTTTGAGTGCATTATGAAAAGTGCTTAGCATTTTTAAAAGAAATCTGTTATTTTCTTCTTTTTAGTGAAAATGTATTCCAGAAGTAGTATTATGTTACCATCACCAAACTTCATATTTTTTTTTTTACAAAACATGCTCTAAACTAAAAGAAAAAATAGCTTTTATTCGTGTCTTTAAGCAATTGGAGTTAAAAAAGAATCCTTTTTCCTCTCTAGGATTTATCAATGGGCAAATTTAATTAAAACCATTTAATATTAAAGGTTTTCCAAACTAATTCACGTTTCAAAACAAACAAGTTACTCGTGATAAAGATCCTACGTCTCTTTACGTATCACCGTTATCTACTACTGATATAGATGAGGACAAATATTCTACGAGTGCTATGATAGTAAATAAATTTCATACTTGTTCCAGAGAAGCCTTGATTCAAAATGTTCATTATGATTAATCTTAACATTACTGTTGCAAGGCAAAAAAATTTCTAACAATGTGTTTTATATTTTAACATTTAATGGGGGATTTACATGAAACTTGCTATTTTCCATCCTAACCAAAATAATAATTTTATTTTAGAATTTTGATTTTTCAGCGTCAAGCTGTATCTTAAGGTAAAGCAAATCATTTAGTGAAATCCGGAAGTCTCTAAGTGGTCTATTTGTTGAGATATGAGCAAAAGCAAACCTTAGATTTTTCCGTGACCAGGCCAAATATAATCAAAGAGCTTAATAAAAATAGAAGGAACTTACTTTAACTATGCTATATTAGAGTGGTCACAAGGTATATGGGAAAAAAATGTCATCTAATCTTTCGTGGCACACCCCTAAAATATACCGTTACACTAGAAAATGTGATTTGCAAAGTTTCAAACTATTTCGATAATATTAACACGTACCTCAAAGAGGCTAAAGTTACGAAAAACAGCAATTGTCAGCAAAACAATTATCGTCGATTTTCATCTTTAAAACCAAAACTATTCATTCTAGAAACTTCGTTCTTATCTCATTTTATAGGATATTGTATTATCTTTTAGTTTAATTTCATCGATTGAGTATTGCTAGGGATTTGTTAAGTCACAGCGTAGAAAATATCCTCAAAATCATAAAAATAATAAATAATTATAATATTAGTACTTTTAGTTAATGATTGCAATCTCCTTATAATGTTAAGTTATTGTATTGTTAGTGACACTGTTTAGTGAAGAGTCGAATTCAAACTAACGTTTTGTTCGAAAGATCTTGGCAAGGACACCTCATTCTGATACTTCACTTTTTGATTTAAACTATTTTTCGTTCAGTTAAAAACATTTTAAAAAAACTTAACCCTTAACATGGTAAGTGCCGTCTCACAGACCACTCAAAAGTTCTTCCCAGCACCCCTACATTAATTTCAGACCAATGGAAAGTTTTTTCCAATAGCGTTTTGTTTTATGACCTTGAACATTTCCTTTGCTTACCAGGATGTTTTGGCAAGCGCATCTGGTTCCAATTTCATTGTATTCTTTAGATGCGGTCTGTGAAAATGCACCTCCCGTTCAGTGTTACAATTATCCGCAGTAGTAGACATTGCTCTTAACGTTAGAACCGCGGATATAGGTTCATTTATCTTATCCGTGTTTTTCGGAAGGAATGCGAAATATTCTAGTCTAGGGAAAATACCCGGCGTTGCCTGGGTCAGTAGTATTTGTAAGAAACAATCGCTACTTTATTTCGTTTTCTGTTTTAACTGAAAGAACTCAAAACACACCGCTTGACGTGATTAAAAATCGACCATCTTCCTTACCCATAAAAGTAAAATAGCAATAAGTATAAAGAACCAACGAATATTCATTTAGAAACAAAACGAATTTAAGCACATAAAAATTTGAAGAATTTCCAAAATATGAACTAACAAAACAAAGATCACTAAAAAAAACCGTGCACTTCCTTCATTTAAATAAATATAGTACAGACACACACAAAAATAAAAAAAAGCTCTCTATTATGTTTCCCTGAGGGTGTGAAAAGTAGAGTTTCCAAATGTTTAAAGGACTTTAAACTCATATTTGCTCCGGAGAAGCCTTGATTCAAAATTTTCATTATGATTACTTTTAATATTGCTGCTGTTAGGCAACGAATTTTTGTAACAATGGGTTTTATATTTAATCATTTGATGTGGAAATTACATGCCATTTACTGTTTTAGATCACGACGTTTTTAAACTAAGTTTTTCAGCAATAAATTATAGCCTAAGTTGTTCCCTGATAATGTAGCTATCTATGGTGAAAAAATGGTTAAAATCTGTCCTGTAGTTTTGAAGTTTACCCGACATCCGGACAGAAGTAGCCCTTTATGTATAAAGATAAATGTCATGGTTGCTCCAGAGAGGCCTTCATTCAAAATTTACATTATGATTACTTTTAATGTTGTTGTTGTTAGGCAACGAATTTTCGAAACAATGGGTTTAATCTTTAATCATTTGATGTGGAAATTACATGACATTTGCTGTTTTCGATCACGACGTTTTTAAACTAAGTTTTTTAGCAATAAATTATAGCCTAAGTTGTTCCCTGATAATGTAGCTATGTATGGTGAAAAAATGGTTAAAATCCATCAAGTAGTTTTGAAGTTTACCCCGGACATCCGGACAGAAATAGCCCTTTATGTATAAAGATGAGGTTGAGAATTGTTTGAAGTGTTTGCAGAAGTTACTCAATAATGTTCTAAGGACAATCAAGGCTGAATAATTCCTGGAAATACGACGTAAAATACTAATAGTTAAACGGCTGTCAAAAGTTAGTCAAATTTTTCATTTTTTATCAAAATGTAATATAATCAATTTTTTGGTATTAAAATATCATGTTTTTACTAAACAACTAAAATAAAAGCATACATTTGTATAAATTTATTTTTATTACGAATAAGACATTACTTTCTGCAGCATGTGATTTCTCTCTAAAAACCTTTAGGCATTTGTTAAATTTCCTCGGAAAAGGCATATTTTAGTTAAAAATTCAAAAATATTTTTCCCCGTGCTAACAAAAGTGCAAATTTACAGGAATGTATCTTAATTACACGATTTAAAAGAAAATGAAAGTATAGCGGTCTCTGAGACCTTACGTCTCCTGTTAAATCACTTTTTTACCTCACCTGTTACGGGTTAAAATTTGCGACTACGGGGATATTTAAAACAAATAACCTGAATTTAAAGACGATTTTCTTTAAACAAACTATGTTGGAAGCAGTAACATATGAAGAACCCATGCATAGAAAATATCCTTTTGATTTGAACAATTTTTCGTTCCGTTTTCAACAGTTCAAAAACCCCTAACGTTAGCGCCTACCAGAAAATGAAAGTCAATATAGATCCCAAACACAAAGACGGATTTGATTTAAGCAAACTTTGTTGGAAATAGTGCTTTATTGGAAATATGTATTGAGTAGATTTTTTTTAGATCTATACTAATAATATGAAGCTGTAGAGTTTGTTTGAACGCGCTAATCTCGGGAACTACTGGTTCGAATTGAAAAATTCTTTTTGTGTTGAATAGTCCATTCATTGAGGAAGGCTATAGGCTATACAACCCAAATTCAAAATAATAGAATATCAGAAGTATTTGAACAAATCTTGTCCCTGAGTCGGGAAAAATTTACGCATGCAAATTAAAAGGAGTAAAAATCCTTATTCATGAATCGGTAAATCAATTTCAACAACTTTAAAGGTATTATTTTAACACCTTATGGATCATTAACACGTTGGAAAATTATATAATTTTTTATATGGGTCAAAAATTAGAATAAACTATTCATTCAATGTGGATTTCAAAAATGTAGCAAAAATATGTGCATACCTGTTAACCGAAAGTTTGTCACAGCTATGAAGCTTGGCAAACGGATTATTTTACGCTCTTTGGAAAGTCCTTTATTTCTCAAAATGACTCGCAAAGGCGATAAATCGGAAAAAACAAAGTTACATATTGTATCATTGCTTAAAGTTTGAAAAAACCTAACTCAATTCAAATGAACATTTGACAATCAACAGTATGCAATATTTTAAAGGAATTTAGAAGGACTGACCTCCTTAAAAGTAATCGAAGTAAATGAGGCAGAAAACTTGTAACAACTGGCAGAGATGGACCCAAATTAAAGTAAATCGTCCAAAATAATCGTTCAAAAATGTTTCTTACGTCCATAACGAGTTCGTTTCTGAGAAAATCCTAAACGATGTTTATAATGAATTGTAAAAAATATATATAGATACGTATCATTGTCTTATTTTTCTTATTAATTAACTAATAAAAAAACTAAAGAGTTTGTTTGTTTGAACGCGCTAATCTCAGGAACTACTGATTCGCAATGAAAAATTCTTTTTATGTTAATTAGTCCATTTATTGAGGAAGGTTATAAGATATTCTTTTTAATTAGATTGACCTAAATATTTGTATTGAAAATTAAATGTTTAACTAACTGTTTAGTTCTATGAATTTCTATTAGATGGCGGGGTAAATTAACTCTTCGAGAGAGCGATGGCCGATAGTGTCAATAGCTGCGAGGAACCATGCTAAGCTGTTGTGATCAGCGAACATATTTTTGAAGGGGTTTTCTTTCGATGTTTGGGTACATAATTTGATTTTGGAGGATTTTTCTATTAGATTTTGTTTTCCTTATTTCTACAACGTTTGTTTTTGTTCTTATACTTGAAGATAGTTACTTATTTAGGTAAATAATTTGATTTGTCGTATTGTTCAATTGTGATTGTTCTTTATAACGTTTTTATTATAGAATTGTTTATTTGGCGAAAAAGTTAAAATTGCCAGGGGGGAAAACCGCTTCACTCGCTAAAGGGCCGGGTTACGGTAGCGTGGTTGCTTGGTGCGTTAAGCGATAAATTTGTAAAGTTGAAGGATTATTTCGAGTTTTAAAGCTACTGTTAATATATGTATGTGTTTTGCCGAAAAGTTTTAAATTACAAAAAGACTTTAATAAGTCTTATGAAAAGGTGTGTACGCATTTAAGTTGAAGAAAAATGATCGTTTCACATCAGAAGGAGGGCGGGGGCGAGGATTTTTTTGTTCAACCAACTCCTTAACTTTTCCTTTAACTTATTATGCGCTAGCGATTAGTGCGCTAGCTTGGTATACTTAGGATAATTTTTGGACACTTAATTTTTTAACCGTAACAATAAGAAAAAAAAAACAGTTTCTGGCATTAAAAAATTGGAAATATTTTTAAAATTCTGAATAGCTTTTCATATTTTGGTTTCAAGAAATTGAAAAAAGAACACTAAAAATTAAAATACAATATTTCGTCGACTTGAAATTGACGCGATTTAGAGGTAAATATGCCTACATCAATATCAAATGAATTCAAACAGTAGATGTGTTTATCAGAGCTGTGGAGTTGGTGGGAAAATAAAGACTATCTCCAAACTCTGACTATTAAAATGTTAGAGCCGTCGATTCCGTACTTTAAAATTAGTCGGACCGGGACTCCTCGACTTCGATTCCGTCGCCTTGGCGGAATCTTTAACTCAGAGGGACACCGACTCTTGGTTGGTTGGTTTACTTATTTTTAATGGCGCAAGAGCCCTTGAGGGCTATACTGCGCCAAACGATTTTTTGGTTTAGAATTTATACATAAATAAAAAATCAGGGTATGATAAAAGTAAAAAGTTTTGGAGAGGAAGGTATAAACAACAGTAGTTTAAAACTAGTAAAAAACCTGTAAACATTAAAAAATTTATGAAAGGGTTTGAAACAATAGGTTGTCAAAGAACCTTCAGTAACAAGAAAAACGGATAAAATTACATTTTGACGACACAACCACTAAATTAAAAAGGAGAAGCCGATATCCCGGAGGATGGAGTATATATTGGGATGGGGTGGGTCCCCCAGCAAGTCTTTCAGAGATGGATTAAAATTATTAAAATATTTAAAACGTATTTGGTTAAAATTTGGGCAGTTGCATAAGATATGCAACACTGTCTGGTTGACTTTACATCTAATACAAATCGGAGCTGGTTCACGGCATAAGAGGTATTTATGGGTGAACCTGGTATGGCCGATGCGAAGACGAGTTAACGAAACTTGTTCTCTCCTGGTAAGTTGTAATGATTTGAAACCTTTAGTCGATGGCTGGATCGAATGTAATTTGTTTTGTGTTTCGATATTCCAGGTCCGTTGCCAATGCGTGTTAAGACATTCAGATATTGCGTTTT
This sequence comes from Uloborus diversus, assembly GCF_026930045.1. NCBI lineage: Eukaryota > Metazoa > Arthropoda > Arachnida > Araneae > Uloboridae > Uloborus > Uloborus diversus. The sequence continues at coordinate 130,511,923 of NC_072732.1, forward strand.
TAATGTCAACTAAAGGGACGCTGTCATCAACTAGGATATTTGCGTCTTTGGCAGCTGAATCAGCGGCTTCATTGCCGGCAATGCCTACGTGACCAGGGATCCAGCAAAAGAGTACATGAAAATTATTTTGTGTAAGACTTTTGTATAAATGGTAAGACTGAATGACTATGGGATGGCTGTTATTGTTGCAGTGGGTGATTGCTTCCACTGAACTCTTTGAGTCAGTGTATATCACCCACTTTTTGTGAGCGGATTGGGTTATTGATTGTAGAGATATCAATATGGCTTTTATTTCTGCTGTAAAAACAGAGCAAGATGGGTGTGATTGTTCAGCGGTAACTTGACCATTTATTATTGCAGCAAAGCCGACGTGATCGTTTGCTTTTGATCCGTCAGTGAAAATGTCATGATAATCAGAATATTTGCATTTTGTATCATAAAATATTTGTTGGTAGGCTGTATTGGAGGTAGTCTCTTTAGAGAATTTAGCGAGGTCATTGATGGTAGGTGGAACTACTTCACACCATGGTTCAATCAGTTTTATTGTATTGAGAGTATTAAAATCTGACAGTTGCAAATCTGAAAGCACCCGGCGCATTCGGATCCCGAATGTTGGGGTTGCAGAAGGACGATGATGAAATAAGATAACATTAGATGGATTAAAAATATGAAGGTGTAAAGGGTGATCAGTATAAGGTTTTATTTTGAAGTAGAAGTTCAATGAAAGTTTGAGACGTCTATTGTTTAAAGATTGTTCATGAGCAAGAATATGAAGACTGTTAATAGGTGAGGTTCGGAAAGCGCCTGTGCAGATGCGCAGTGCCTGATTGTGGATTGGATCTAGAACTTTCAGATAGCTTTTTGCCGTTGAGCCATAAATCTGGCATCCATAATCAAGTTTTGAGCGTATTAGAGCCCTGTAGATTCTTAAGAGAGACTCTGTATCAGCACCCCAGGAAGTGTTCGATAAGACTTTAAGGATATTTAATTTTAGTAAACATTTCTTTTTTAACTCTTGTATATGCGGTATAAATTTGAGTTTGCTATCAAGTGTAAGACCGAGGAATTTTCCTTGATCTTTTACAGCTATTGGTTGATTGTTAAGGAGAAGTGTTGGATCAGGATGAAGACCTCTTTTACGGCAGAAGTGGATACAGAAAGTTTTTTGAACAGAGAAAGTAAAGCCATTTTCCTCCGCCCATTGTGTTACTTTATTAATAGCCATTTGAAGTTGTCTTTCAATGATAGTCATGCTCGATGAAGAGAAAGATATTTGAAAGTCATCAACGAACATGGTACCTTTGACAGCGGGAGGCAGTTGTTCGATTAAGCTGTTGATTGCAATTGCAAAAAGAGTTACGCTTAGTACGCTTCCCTGGGGAACTCCTTCTTCTTGAATAAATGCATCTGAAAGAACAGACTTGACACGTACGCGAAAAATTCGGTCTCTTAGAAAATTAGAGAGAAAGATGGGGAGATTACCTCGTAACCCATACTCGTGCAGGGTTTTGAGGATCCCATATCTCCAGGTACGGTCATATGCTTTTTCAATGTCAAAAAATACGCTCACGAGATGTTTTCGTTTGAGAAATGCTTCTCTTATTGATGTTTCGAGAAGCAATAGGTTGTCTATTGTGCATCTACCACGCCTGAATCCACTTTGATATGGAGATAGCAGATGATGCGACTCCAAAATGTATATCAGCCTGGAGTTGACCATCCGTTCCATTATTTTACATAGGCAGCTAGTGAGAGCTATAGGTCTATAGCTCTCAGGTTTTTCAGATGGTTTATTGGGCTTAAGGATAGGAATTACTGTTGCTTGACACCAGGATTTTGGGAATCTGTGTTCCGAATAAATTCTATTGAAAAGATGCAGAATATGTTCTAAAGAGGACCTGCTTAGATGTTTTAACATACTATTGTGAATTTCATCTGGACCTGGTGATGTGTTTTTTGATTTTTGTAAGGCAGCATTCAGTTCTTGAAGGGTGAATTTTGTGTTGTATTGATTAAAAATGTTTGAATTAAAATCTAGAACTTTTTGTTCTTTGCGTGATTTGATGGTTAAAAATTTTGAGCAATAGTTATTTGCACTGGAGACTTCTGCCAAATAAGTCCCCATGAAGTCAGCCACCTCTTTGTGATCGGATAAAATACGACCGTTATTCTCCAGAATGGGTGCACAAGATATATTGTAGTTGCCAACGATTTTTTTTATTTTACCCCATACGATCTTTGATGGGGTGGACGTCGTGATTGTGCTGATATAGGTCTGCCACGAGTCCCGCTGGCTCTTCCGTCGAATCCTTCGAGCTTCAGCACGAGCTCGTTTAAGTGCCACGAGATTTTGTGTGGTTGGATAACGACGAAACGTATTCCATGCCTTTTTTTGCTTCTTATGAGCCTCCTGACAATAGAGGTTCCACCAAGGCTTAGGAAACTTGATCCTGCCTTCAGTGGTTTTTGGTATGGCAGCGTTAGCTGCGTTTAGGATAATGTCGGTTACTCGCTTTACCGCTACATCGATATCAATATCAGTTACGTCTTCTGATTTAATTTCTGCCAACTGGGTAAATGCTGCCCAATCAGCTCGATCAATGCGAAGTCGAGCTTGCTGATGCTGCTGATGGCCGCAGCGTCCAGTATAGGTTATCCTGATCGGAAAGTGGCCACTGGAGTAGAGACCACACTCCACCTGAAAATCCCAACGTGGCAGAAAAGAAGGTGAGCATATTACGAGATCGATGGCATGGTAAGATTGGGTAGAAAGATGAAAATAAGTGTTTTCACCGTTATTAAGGATGCAAAGATCATTGTCTTCAATAAAATTTTCTATTGTTAAACCTCTTCTGTTGGAGTCTGGACTCCCCCAGAGAGGATTATGACCATTGAAATCCCCCAAGATGACGAATGGGGGAGGAAGTTGATCTAACAGTGTCTGCAATTCCACGCCTCTTAAATCGTAAGAAGGTGGAATATATACAGAACAGATTGTAAACAGCGAGTGAAGGTGAACGCGCGCAGCTACTGCTTGCAGGGATGTGTTGATATTGAGCTGGCTAGATGCATAATCATTAGCGATTAGCAATGCCACTCCTCCACAACGACGGTCACCTGACAAGCAGTCCTTGCGGTATATGTCAAAACCTTTCAACCTCGGTTTATCAACAGGCGACAGGAATGTTTCCTGCAAACAGAATATGGCCGGTTGGTGATATTCGACAAGATATTTGATGTCTGTGACATTATGCGAGTAACTCTGACAATTCCAAGAGAGAATATTCAGGGCCATGAAGAAGAAAGAAGAGGAAAAACGGCCAAAGAGAGAGAAGCACATGAAGAGGCAGGAAGATCCTCCACCCAACCTTCATCATCGGTTGGGGGAGTTTCCTCAAACTCAATGTCCTCGACTTCTTCGTCAGAGGGAAGAGGAGGAGATTTTGTTAGCTTAACCTTCTTGCTGGTAAGCAAGAAGTCCTCCTTTTTAAAATTGTAATGTTTTGGGGGTCTCTGTTTGGAGGATACCCCAAGTTTTGCGCGTGTGAGAATTTTCTTTTTTTCGACAGTTTTCTTAGATGGTTCAACAGCAGTGTTATTCATATTTGCATTGGTGGATTTTTTGGTTTGTGTTTTACTTACATTGGTTTTACTGCTAGAGGAAGAGGTTTGTTTATTTGTCTGTGTTGTGGAGTTTAGCGAAGTGTTATTATTAACAGTTTGTGTTTCTGTCTGAGTACTTGCTGATTTTAAGATCTTTTTTACTGCTGCAGAGTAGGAAATTCCTACTGTGGGTGTGCGAGAGTCGACTAATTTTCTTGCTTCTGGATAAGAAATTTTTTGGGTTGTTTTAATAACCTGGATTTCTTTTTCTGATAGCCATTTGGAGCAAGATCTGGAATATGAAGGGTGATCCCCTTTACAGTTAACGCATTTGTATGTTTTAGAGCAGTTATTGCTATCGTGACCGGGCTCTGCACATCTGGCACAGGTTTCAGTACCGTTGCACGAAAGTTTTGAATGTCCAAATCGCTGGCATTTGAAACACCGGAGCGGATTTGGAATATAAGGGCGAACTGGACAAGAGAGATAGCCGGCTTTAACTCGTTGCGGGAGGACGGGTGTACTGAATGTTAAAATAATGTGTTTTGTGTTTATCATCTCGCCGTTACGTTTGATGGAGATCCTTTTAACTCCACTCACGTGTTGGTCTTTCATTTCCTGTAATATTTCACTTTCTGAGGTATAGAGAAGATCAGGTTCAGAAATTATTCCGCGTGAAAAATTTAGTGTTGAATGTTCTGAGACAGTGACTAGGTATGATCCAATTTGTTTTATTGACATTATTTTTGAAACTTGTTGGGTATCTTTAATTTCGACTAAAAGTTCACCATTTCGTAATTTTTTAACAGTTTGAAATTCACCTATCTGATGACTTAAGGCTTTATTGATGACAAAGGGAGATATTTTTGTAAAATTTAAATTTGGGTCGCTTCGTTTAATTATAAAGAATTTTGCTAAGCTCGAATATACAGTCTGACGCTCCCCACAAGGGGGAGAGGTGTTCTTAGTGTTTATATCCATAAAAAAACCAGAGAACTAGGGGGAAAAGTGGGGTCTAGCCCCTGTGTAGCCCCCCTACACAGAGGTAAGGCTGCGTACGACAGGGTTCGCCTGCTATCCCTGAAGCCTCCCGTTTGAGGCACCGACTACCCCCGGTACCACGCAGCCATAGGCACGGTTGACACACCTTGGCTTAGGGGTTTTCGTCCGCATTTGGTAAGTGTGATGAGGGAAGGAAGGGAACAAAAGTCCCTTCCCGCCGATATTCTGTTTGAGCAACTGGGGGTTCACGACTCCTCCCAAGAGCTCGCCCCGAACTCACCACACCGCAAGCCCCCCCACCACGACAAGGTAAACGGACACGGGGGGGACACCGACTCTTGGAATTTTTAGTCTTCAACTCTTTGACTCGATACCGACTCCTTTAACTCGTAATCTGTCCAACTTCTACTCCGCGAGCATTGTATATTGCGGTGCTAGAGGGAAAATGACAGATTCCGACGTTTTGAATTTAAAACCTTCAACTCCCGAGTCTTTTACCCCAAAATGAGTTCGATTCCGTCTATAACTCCGTAGCCTTGATTTTTTTTTTTTTGCTCTAAAATTTTGATTTATGTATTCTTTTTATTTTTTTTGCAACTGCAAATAAAGCGAAATTTGGAATCTTTTACATTTAAACATAAAAAGCTGCGTAGACGATTTTTTTTTTTTTGCTTGATGCTGAAAATTATTGAAGTGGACATTTTATGATTTCCTACTTATTTTTAAAGTCATTTTTCATTTATTTATATTTTTTTAAATACAAAATATTTATTTTAATAAGCTTTTTTTTTTCTCTTTTTGAAAGCGAAGAATTTTTTTTTTTTTAATGGAAAACATATTTGCTGCATTGTAAAAAAGGTGCTACTGCTTTACTTGTTCGTTTATTTAGTTTTTACGTATCTATTTCATCATATAGTTGAGGCATATTTTGCTTCAAGAACTCATCTTAAAATGTAAATAGTATGTATGACATGATTTCCAGTCTTAGCCAATTTAGATAATATTGATTAAATACTAGAAAGTCAGTATTGGTATACAGGAAAAAAGGTTCGTTTAGTTCTGGATGGAACTTCTAGTTTTATCGTCCAATTGAGAAACAAAATCTGATATGTACGTGAGATTACTTCTTCGCACACCTGCTATTATATAGGGAGTTAAGAATTGTTCTAAATTAGTATATTTTTTAATGGAATATTTTCTTTTCTATTAATTCCTACGATACTTTCATTAGAGGGTTAAGGATGGTAAAAATAAAAAAGTGTGCGGTCAAACTTCAGATTGAAAAAAAAAAAAAAACTTTGATGTTTTCGTTAGCGTCTAAAATCTGATATCGCATACAAAAAACTACATGGAACTAGTAAAACGAACAAAAATGCATCGAAAAAAGGGCCTTAGCAGTCTAAAATCAATATTTTAAATTCATACACCCTCTAGTTAAAGGCAATAAAAATTCATTAGTTGAAATATCGGCAGTTTCACATTGGTTCTATGGGAATGGAGTTCTTTCCATCAGACAAAAGTACTACTTTTAGTCACTGAAATTGATAGAATAAGCAAAAAGAAAAAAAAATAACATGGAGCGAGAAAATCTTTTATTTTCGAAAACGTTTAATTGTTAATTAATTTTTTTTTAATCTCCGATTTTTCAAATAATGCGTGGTCTGGATGACGTCACAAGTGATGTACTTTGGCGCTACTCCACTGACACGCTGAATGCTTACGCTTGTTGTCTACAGCGATTCCAGGATGTGATAATTCAGAAGCGAATTAAATATTGCACTCTGAGGTAACGGCATAAATGAATGGTATTTTATCACTTGTGAGGTTGCCATGTGCAGAAGCGTAAAAAATGAAAGCGCAGTGATATTTTTTTTTTAAACCTTAAACTTTGTAAGAGTATTAAAAAGACGGTCAGATCTTTTGTTTTTAGGCACACGCTTTCGGAAAAAAAATTTAAATTTCGATAACTACCCCCTAAGTGTCAAATATCCGATTCATCACAAAATTATCTCAGGATTCGGTATGTCAACTTTGTTGAGAAGTTTGCCGTAAATTTGTAGATGCGTCGCTAATTTAATACGTATTTCAGTTTGCATTATGTTGAATACGACTTAAAATAAAGTTAGATTCTCATCAATGAAACAAGTCAAGTTACAATTACATCGTAGAAACGGATAAACAATCGGTTGTCCATACGATACTTTTTCGGATGTGAAGAAAGGGGTAATTTAAAAGATAATTTCTTTTGAAATTTGAGAGGAAAGTTTTTAGTCATTGCAACTTTTGCTTCACTTTGTATAAGAAAGTAAAAGAACTGCATAGCTATGCATCATACAAGTAATAAATACAAAATTTTAAAATTACACGACAAACCGTTTCGCAGTTACGCATGGTACTAACAAAGTACAGTAAATATATACGTTGATGCAGAAATGCAGCAGATTGTAAAAAACGAGCTGATGTGTGCCTCACATGACTTCCTTTTACTCCAATTTAATGTCATTTTCCCATTATTGGCAATTTTAATGTGATTCAATAGTTTAATCCCTAAATATCACCAACAGTGGACAAACTAAAACCAGACTTAAAAACAAAAAAATAAATCGCCAACTTTGTCGTCAAGTTGGCGACAAAACTTGGCGTCTAAAAGACTGGCAATATATTGCCAAGTGCGCCAAATTGTAACACCACTTGAGTTTACATCGAAATTAACAATCATTCCCCCCCCCCAAAAAAGGACAAAAGACTCCCTTAGAAACACCAAAACGCAACCAAAAGGGGAGGTACACAACTAGATTTCATTAGGAGTCTATGTACCCAAATTTCAACTTTCTAGGACATACCGTTCCTGAGTTACTCGATTGAGTACTCGAGTGATTGATAATCGAGATTTTTTGAAATCGAGAACTCGAGCGATTGCAATCAAGATCTTTTGAATCGAGTACTCGAGATGTTTCAATTCGAGATATCGAGTAGTTCATTTTCTGAGTTTTTTTTAAATTGAGTTAACTTTTTCAGGGGTGCCCACTTAAGGGGGGAGGGGTGCACAGCTTAAGCCATCAAATTTTTTAAGGCCGCTTTTTTGAGAGGGGTTTTTAAATCTCATTTTCGGGAGGGGGGGAAGGGCTCCATGGCGCAGGATGCGAAACTGAAGTTTTTGGGAGCGATTTTTTGAGAGTTTTTTTAAGTCTCATTTTGGCACTTTCGAGCTCTTTTTCTAGACGGATGCTCAGTAACATTTGAGAGGGTGCACTATTGCCCTGCGAGAAGGGGGGGGGGAATGTCACCCTTGACTTTTGAAGTTGAATTCTCGAGTTGTTTTGACAGGGATGCACTTGAGATACAGATGTGCCACCAAGTCTGTCATTTAGGGGTTTAAGAAGGTACGAACCCTCCTGGTTTTTGGAAATTATTGTGCTTATATAAATGAAATTTTTGCTGTTATTCGGCACAATATGCACCCAATAAGATACTCTTTGAAAACCTTCCTCTTTTTTTTTGTAAAATTCGAAAAAACGGGCCTGAGTGTCATGAGGCATAGGTAGCAACTGAAACTTCAATTTATGTTTGTCATGGGGGGGGGGGGGTCAATCCCCTTCCCATTTATTGAAAAATTCTAGTTTTTACATTAAAGTGGGCCTAGTTTTTTGCTGTTTTCCGATAAAATGAGCGTATACACTTTTTGGCTCCTAACCTTCCGGGAAAGATCGAAATGCAAGCCTGTTTTAGGGGGTCGATTTGATAGATTTTAGTCTGCATTTCGGGGTCTCAATTTTTGGGGGATGCAAGTTCGACGAGATTCCATGTTAAGTTCTCAGAAGCTAGGGACTCGGCATTTGGGAGACCCGACTCGGAGTAGTCTAAACTTTCAGAGGTTTACAAGTAGCGGCTAGAAAACTGGCAGTAAGTTCGCATTGACTCTTGGTGGCCCTCGGGGGATGCTCCGTAGCAATTGAGGTTGGTGCGATCCCCCCTCCCCCGGCCAATTTTAAGTTGTGAAATGGGTTGATTTCTCGATTTTTTTAAAAATTCATTTAGAGTGATTTTTTCGAACGGTTATGCATTTAAACATATGATTTTCATTTATCATGTAATTATTTCGAATAATTTCGGCTCTCAAACAAGAAGTTAATAAGTAAACAAGGAGGAGAGTCGTTGCTCTGCGCAAATGACTCATTTGTTCTTGTTTATTGCTTTTCTTTTCTTTTTTTCTTTTTGGTGTGTTTTTTAAGAGTAGTGGAATTATATTTATCTGACTAATATATGAGGAGGGAGGGTAAATTATTTCTAGCTGCGTTTTGCAGAAGATTGGAACTCCCGGCGGATTGAAAGTACAAACCTCAAAGTGGCATTGAAGTTCATGATTATTATTTTTTCTTCCTTGATTGCCTCTCTTTAATTTTTAACCGACTTCAAAAAGGAGGCGGTTATCAGTTCATACCGTATGTATGTTTTTTTTTTTTGTTTGTCCACTCATAGCGTCTCACCTAGTGAACCGATTTTGATGATTATTTTTTTAATGGATAGAGGATTGCGCAACTTAGGTCCCATTACTTTGTTTGACCATATTTGTTCTTTAAAAAAAGTTATGGGCAAAAAACAGTAAATTTTCCTATTAAATGATTAAAATACTAGCGAAGTTCGCACTTTTCATCCGTGGATAATGGTGACTCGGTGGTAGAATTCTCGTCTCCCACACGAGCAACCCGGGTTCAACCCCCGACTAATACAAAGTGAATTTTACTAAAATTTCGTTTCTACTGTTTCCCGTATTTTCTCGAATGTTCTATTAATTTCTGTATCTTTTCAAGTCTGGAAAGTTCCAGCACTTTTTCAAGTTATATGTAACGTTCATTCGTGGTTCTGAATAAAGATCTCGAATTGAGACTAACGAGTATTCGCTTCATTTGGCTTTCACATTGTCTTCGCTATCTTCATCTACGCGACAGTATGAAACTCATTGTTATAAAAGTTTGGTGCCATATAACTGTAACATTAACAGTAATTGTAATGATAATTTTGAATAAAGGCTTTTCTAAAGCAATACAGTGATATAGGGCCGAACTTCTTACTAGGTAACTTCTTACTTTTACTGAAATATCTACATTTACACAAAAAAGAATGAAATAAAAAAATTGAGAAAAAAATAGAACCGACTTCAAAATTGCTTTAAAAAGTGAAAAACAATTTTATTCTTTAAACACCACCGATAATACTTTTAAACATAATTTTTGAAGTTGGCGCAAAAACAAAAAGTAAAATCCATTGAAACCATGCTTCGTTCATATTTTTATCAAAAAATCATCCAAACTTAGGAACGAAACATTTATATCGTTACTCAGATATGCTGTCATCAATGCGTAATGCATGTGGTAGTGAAGAAACTGGACCTGGTTAAATTTATACTTGTAGTTGAGTTATGGCTGTGAATGATTTTATCGATCGTTTTTGCGCCAACTTCAAAAATTATGTTTAAAAGTATTATCGATGGTGTTTAAAGAATAAAATTATTTTTCACTTTTTAAAGCAATTTTGAAGTCGGTTCTATTTTTTTTCAATTTTTTTTTTCTTTTTCATTTGGTGGTTTGGGGAATATGCAATAACAGTTACAGTGTAGGGAGTGAAGTTGAAATGTTTGAGTGCACTAAAAAGAAATTTTGAAATTTGTTGCGTGCGATTAATTTTAACTTAAAATCTTTTGGCCCAATTTTTAAATTATATTATATACATTATAACTTCTTGTGCGCGTAGCAGTTATTCTCGCTTGCGTAGTTAAATTAAAGTGTTTTGCTTGTTTTACTCGCTTCTGATAATATCATATTCCTTATATTTTCATAAATGTTGATTAGCATATTATTTACTCAACTTAAAAAATTGGAGTTATTATATTGAAATGCTGATTTTATTAAGATTTATTTATTTTATTTTATTTTATTTTATTAATTAATTAATTAATTAATTAATTAATTTTTTTTTTTTTTTTTGTAAAGAATAGGCAAAACTGCTGAAAATGCTTAGGCTGGCGATGGTCCATTTCAGAGCGAAAAAGGGTACCGTAACTACGCTTTATTTTCCGTGCGTTGCCCTAAAAAGGATTAATTGATTATCCAGTTTCTCTGAAAAGCAGATAATTCGGTTTTGAAATCATTAGAGTCGCTCGATAACCGAACATACGACAACGAGCAATATATTATGCAAGGGTCCCCACGAGAAAGAGAAAGGGGGAAGGGGTCATTTCGCAGACCGCGCCATTGAAGTTTTGAACTTAAGAGGACTTTTAGTCTTGTTTTAGAGGGCTCTCTTTCTGTGGGTTCTCCGTCGTATTTGAGGGATCATCGCCCCTTGGGGGGGGAGGGTAAGGGGGTTTCCTCTGCATTAAAAACATGTTGCGTTTAAAAATTTCATAAACGTCTTAACATGGTTGTCACAGCGTTAACAATCGTTTTAAAACGTTTACTCCCCATTCGAAAAACTCACTCGAGAAGCAATTCTTTGTCTTTAACACCATATAGCTGGGGTGCCCACCTAAAAGTGGTCATGGCGCAGACTGCGCCATTGAAATTTTAAAGGGGGTAATTTTAGGGGTAATTTTTAGTTTTTCGGGGAGGCTCTTGCTTTGGGGGGGGCTTTACGATATTAAGGGGTGCGCCCTTGGTCTAAGGGGGGGGAGCACCCCTGCATATAGAATAACAGTGGTGTCCATTTATCCCTGCGAGCAATGGTGCGCATTTTACGACAACCCCCCTCCCTCCCCTTATGAAACAATAGTCCAAAAAAGAGCTAAGACCACTTAAAAATTTCAATTACACGGTTTGTGCCTTACATTTTTCTCCCCGTAGGCACCTCCAAGAATGAATCACTCGAAAAGTAAGCCACTCTAGAGATTTGTTTAATTTCACAGGGGTGCAGTTGATAGGGACGTAGGGGGGGGAGGCTCTGATTTTTAGCTAAAGTTCTCCGACTTTTCATTTTAAATATATTTTTAATTAAACAACTCTCAAGTTCGAACTAAGTGTCGCCCAAGACCCGCCTATATTCACATTATCCCACAATTTTTAATTAAATTGTATTTATTTGAACTCAAAAACTACCCACTTAAAAACAGTATGATAAGCGTTTCTCTACCCTTTGTTTCAAGATTTCATCACCGGATCACACAAACCATGCCCTTCCATAAATCCGCTCATATGATAATTAATTTTTTATTCAAAAAATATCGTTCGATTATTTCGAAATCTTTCGATTATTGAAATTTCGACACCAAACATTTAACTATAATGCCATTCGAATAAAGCAAGCGAGAAGCAATCATTCGATTTTAAAATCATTCCAAATCCTACCAATGAAAGTGCACCACTTCTGAAACTCACCAACAAGAGCAATAACCCCAAAAAAGACAAAATTCCCTAAAAATTACAATCCACAGTTTGCATCAAAATCCCCCCCCCTCCTCTCTCCCCTTATTTGCACCAACACGAAATGAATTTCACAAGAAGTAAACCACTTATTTCATTAAGAAATAAATAAATAGCTTTGTGCCTAAACATGAAATAACAAACGTTTTGTAGCCATAATGTACAGAGTACTGTAGACACGTGTTTTGGAGTTTTAGGGAAACCCTTTTTTAACAAAATAGTAAGCTTTTGCATGTAAAGACATCCAGTAATGTCTTTACATTCACAACCTCACTATTTTGTGTTGAAAAAAGAGTTCCTTGAAACCCCAAAACACGTGTCTGCAGTAATCTGTATATTTGGGCTCAAAAACGTTTGTTATTGCCTTTTAAACTTGTATCATTACCCAATGGTATTACAGTGGAAGGTGGACGTAAGGGGTAAGACGTCCCCTCAGGTTTCCAACTTAAGTATTCCACCTTTTAATCTGAAATATAACTTTAATGCCTCTCAAGTTAAAACCTAATTTGCGCCCCCCAACCTTTACTTCCACCGCCTAGACACACAATGTGTCCCATCCACACATGTCTTCCTAAGACCTGTCCATGTGTTCATTCATTAACACCTTTCGCTCAACACATTTCATTAGACTTCCAAAGCATCCCAAAGAATCATTTGATAATCAAGCATTCGACATATACTCAACTATAACACTATTCGAATGGAACATGCGAGAGGCAATCATTTGATCATAAACACCATTTAGATAGCAAGGGTATCTATTCCTCAAATCTGCTGAAACACCTTTTAAAATTAAGGACCCTGCCCCCCCCCCCCTCAAGAAGGATACTCCCTAAAAAAGACTAACGTCCATTAAGAATTTCAATGGCGGAATCTGCGCTATGACCCACCTCTTCTGTGGGTACCTCAGCGCAGCCCATCACTACAAATTTTTCTGGGAGAAGTGTTGAAGGGTTTTAACGCATATTTTTTTTTCGAAGATAACAAAAACCAAGCCCATTCATCAGTAAAATCATTAACTTTTCAAAGCCAGCCCTCTGACCCCCTAAATGACGGAACCGCCCCTGCAACTGAATCACTTCAGAAGCAGGGGTGCCCACCCCCCTGAGATCAAGAGCGCATCCCTTCAATATCGCAGACCTCCCCCCCCTTAAGCAAGAACCCCCCAAAAACGAGAAAAATACCCATCAAAACACCCCCATAAAATGTCAATGGCTGGCGCAGAATGCGCCATGACTCCCCCCCCCCAGGTGGGCACCCCTGTCAGAAGTCAACTATATTTGAGAGGTTCATTCGATTATCAAATCGATCGAAAAATACACTGCTCGAGTGATTGACTTCTCGAGAACTCAACGTCTCGAGAACTCAACATCTTGAGAACTCAACACCTCGAGAAGTTCAAAGCGAGAACTCTAGTAATTGAACGCTCGAGCACTCGGAAAGTGGCAATCGAGAACTCGAGCAGTTGATCGCTCAAGTACTCTAGAAGTGATAATCGAGAACTCGAGATACGAGAATCGAGAACTCGTGGTAATTGAGTTCTCAAATAATCATGAATAATCGAGTGATTCGATTATGAGAACTCGATTATGCCCATCACTAGTGCAGACGAAGTTTTATTAGAATCTTGAAGCTGTCTTGCAAGTTCACCATATGCTAGGCTACTGTTCTTCTTGATCATCGATTCCAGAACTTCATTACCCAAGGATGGTGGTCGTCTACTACGAGGTTCATCGAAAAGAGACAACTCCAGATCTGAATTTTTGGAACCATTGTCTTGCTGTACGTTCACTCATAGCACTGCCCCAAATGTTTTACACGTTCAACGAGTTGATGCAGCCGCTGAAAAACCTATTTAAAAATCATACAGCAAAAAATACCGAACGAGCTCATTTGACACTTCTATTTTGCTATCCTACTGACCGTACAGGTCCCGCTAGAGCTAATCTCTCCTGACAGGTGATTAAAACACTTGATGTATACTAACTTACATACTTGAGAGCTGCTTAAAACAAGTGACACACGAATTTTGAACGGCTATTATCACTTTTTTCAATGGCAAAGTAAAAACGGCAAGAACTTTATTAGTTAAACAATTCCTTTATATTTGATTAGTTTTAATTCAAACAAGATCGTACTCTCGAGTAAGAGATAGAGAATTCTTCATATTTAAAACTTAGTAGTAGTGTACAGGAACGGATATAAAGTACCTTTTATGGGGAGTGGGGAAGGTATACTTCAGAATTACTTCCACTACGGCTGATTGAACATACGGTTTTGGGTACAAAATATTTCTGAAACCGCTGAGGTGTCAATGAAAAGCCCCAAATCCGCGAGGAATATACAATTATCAGAGCATAAACTTCACTAATTAATTTCATCAGCAATAAAAAAAAGTTGTTTTTCGAATATTTACTTTTAAAAATAATTAAAGGAAAAGATTACGGACATTGTTTGCATTTTATTCATAAACTGTTTGAACACAATGAGGGTGGATAACAGTGTCGACTGTTGAGGGGGTGGAGGACCACGACCAATGTGACTATCCTCTTATATCCGCCCCTGATAGTATCAACATCAGCACAATTTACAACGCATAACGCGTTTGCTATCTGCATTTAAAGTCGTTACATGTCGATTTCAATCACCTAATGTTTTTCGCTCTAACAAACTTTTCTAAACGATCGGAGCAAACTGCAATAACTGAAAACATATTTATTGACATTATGAACTTGGTTATTCCATACTTTGAAATGATACTCAATTTCAATGAATGAAAAACTAGTAGTAATAAAAATTTCAATTTTTGTGTAGTTCAACATTCAACAAATTTAGACCTCATAATTTTTACCTTAAGTCCTTCCATACTACACTAATTCCTATTGCCATTATTTAGAATCATATAAACGTTTTACTACAATTATATTACAATATTTACTGGAGTTTATGATAAGCTGCAACTGAGAACATTGGACTGTCAGCGTTCATTTAAATATTTTTACTGTAACTAATTAAGCAAACCTATATTTTTAAAACAAATTAAAATTTGTTACAAACTCAATGAAATTTGCGAATAAATTGCTCCCACGTACTTACCAAGATAGTTAATTTGAAAATAAATACGTAATTCCAGTTTACAAAGATATTGAACTAGCTCACTCATCGTAAAAATTGATCAGAATTGAATAAACACACGCTATAAATGAATGTGAAGCATGCTAAATTCAAATATACAAACGTGTAGTCAAATGTGCACGGAACCCAAATTTTTGAGAAGGGGAAAATTCTCAGTTTGCCAAATGAAATCTGAATTTTACAGAATGTGAAAAAAAATTAAAAGAAAAGCATGTGCATACATACATACATACAAACTAACAAAAAACCAAGATCTAATGAGGAAATTCATTAGGCTTGAGAAATATTTTTTAAAAACTGCAATATTGCAATATACTGTCTTTAAATTTTTTGAATCGTCAGGCAAAGTTTGCTGAGTAAGGAAATATTTTGGTACGTCATGATGACCTCCCTTCGGGGAACCCCTGCCTCCAGTTACCGTCATGTAATAACTGTAGCTAAACAGTTTTACTAGAACAACGAACATTCCCCTTCAATCGGAATTATGAAATACTTAACCAAATGTGTTTACATTTGATACATAGTTTACTATGGTACACAATTTTAAGTTTGTAGGAAAAAAGTAAAAGAGTAATGATACGTCCATTACACCAGACTAATATTTTTGAAATTAATATTTCAGAAAAAACGATGAAATATAAAACAAACTTCATTGAAAAATGATCTACAAACAATAATAAAACAATGTAAGCGTTTGAAAGAAAATAAAATATACAGTAAACTCACGACTATCCACAGAATTGGTTAGCACAAGTGCCGCGGATAATAAAATTCGCTTGATGTTCCCAAAAAGGCTAAAATGAGGGACAAATAAGGCACAAATTGTCTTTCCTCAAAAACTAAGCTATATTGATGCATAAATACTTTCTTCAAACAGTGAAAATATATACAGTACAGTAAAAATGTTTGTACATTTGCACAACAGAACTTAACATCAATAAAGAACAAGTGTCTGTTCTATGAAAAAAGTAAAAAACAAATAAATAAAGCAAAAACAACTGAGTGTAAGTTTACAATTTTCCGCCAAATAAATAGACATTGGTATTTGTTTTTAACTGCGAAAATACATGTTCCTGATTGTTAATTAACTTGCAGATAATCCGCCCCACGGTTAATCCGCTCGCGGATAATGGAGAGTTAACTATATATATTTTTTAAAATAGAAAAAAACATCGCCTTTGCGACGAGAATCCATGGTAGGAAAAATGAACCACTCCTTATCTCCCAAACCCTATATGTTAGTTTTGTCAATCCCAAAATTTAAAAAAAAAAATCATTTTGCCGATATTAATAAGCACAATGCAAAGAGTAAAGTACAAAAAGAAAGAAAAAATCCAAGTAATTTCATCAGTTATTAAATGATTAGCAGCTGTCTAATGCTCATGTCCGGTATACCGGACATGAGCTTTAGAAGTCTGAAGAAGTCGCCAAGTCTGAAGGGGTTAATAATAAATCATAATTTTTTGTGTCCGACTCATGTGTCACTTTTACAACAGGACTTTTGCAATCATGTTCT